>NC_056734.1:200432006-200607006 GCF_019279795.1 Protopterus annectens
GGTGTACTACTTGCAAGTAGCAAGTTCATGCCAAAATCTGATCCCTTACCCAATTGCACTCGCACAAAACCAGTTAAGCCCCTCCTTGCACTTACCCTCTTTCCTCCAAAACTTTCTACCTTCACAATTTAACCCTTCCATCCTCACCACCCTAACCTTCTGCTACCATCTTAAATCCCATAACTATTTCTACCTGACTCTTCCCTGAAGATGTCCCTGGACAAATTGGCTTGCTCCCAAACCTCATTTGTCCCTTGCTGACACTTTAACACCTTGTTGCAGATCAGCAAAAATAGTAAGTTGATAATGATGCTAAATGGGTTGAGGTAGATATAAGGCCTGAGTTATGAGTAAAAAAAAAGACATGGTGAATACACATACTCATTGATAATTATATTTGTTTAGATTTATGAAGTACCTTATACATATTGTATATCTTTTACAGCCATTATCATCTGAGTTTTTGTTGCTAATAGCATGTATTGTTTGTGATTATTATTATTATTGTTGCTATTTCTGTACACTTTCTTTAGATATAATTCTTTTTCTTCTTCTTTCGGCTTTTCGTGGTTAGAGGTCACCACAGTGGATCATCTGTCCGCTCATGATTGGCAGTGGAGTTTTACAGTGTCGAGTTGCCAGCCCAACGCCCAACCTTCCACAGAAGACACACACATACACACACTCACACCTAGGGCCAATTAGAGTGTCCAATCCACCTACAGCATGTCATTGGGATGTGGGAGGAAACCGAAGCACCCAGAGGAAACCCACACGACCACAGGGAGGACATGCAGACTCTGCACAGAAGGCACCCCAGCTGAGGATTGAACCGGAGAATCTCTTGCTGTGAGGAGGCAACACTAACCACTGCACCACCGGAATTAACAGCTTGAAAATAAACCAGGTTAGGAATTTAGGCTTTTACAATGTTTGGGTTCAAATCTGTGCCTACAACTTACCTATTGCAAACTTACTTGATGTGTCTGTAGATAGTGCATATAATTTACTGAGTACAGATGCAGTAATCTTTTCTTTAATGATGAAGAAATAATTTTTTCGGCGCTGGGATGTAATATTTGCTCTATCTACCATGTCCTTTTATAGCAACATAGTAGATGATTTCATGTGGATAATATACAATGCCACATTTCTGCAGAAAATATTCAATGACTACTTGAGTGCAATCATGCGAGTGCTGATTTGTACTAGTGCAGTGCTGGGCCGACAAAGCATGTTAACTTCTACAGTCTCACCAATTTACAGAAAGATTTAACTAGATGTTAAAAAATGCAGTGCGCCAACTATTTATTGAGAAGGGGAAGGGAACCTGAGAAATGCAGCAACCTTGATAATTACTCTGATAGTTCTCCAGTAGGAACATACTTTTCCATGCTTAAGTATTTTTTAGAGTATGTCTTTTATTTTTTTTCAGAAAGGGAAAATCTGCAAATGTAAAAACTCCACCAAAGAGTTTCAATCACAGATTCTGTCTTAATATTTAATAGGAGCTGCAAGGACCTCATTGGCCAGCACAGATTACCTGAAGGAAAGTTGTGAAGTAACCACAGAGCTGGAATGCACTTGTGCACCATAGAATATAAAAAGTCATAGCTTTAACTCCAACTTATGAACAAAATACAGCCAGAAGGAGTAAGAATATTTAAAATATTTCAAATGGCAAATAATGTGGAATATTTTGCAAAACTTTTGTTTGGAGAGATCTACTGTCAGGATTAATTTGAAATCTGTAATTCCAAAGAGTGGAGAGGAAAACATGATGTCATAATGAACTTGGTGGACAGTAGACAAGATATTTGTGGAATAATAAATCTCTGCCCTAACTGTTTTGTTTTTAGAGGACTTTTGCTCCTTTTTACTGCCTGGGCTATATACTACCCCTTGTTAGCAAGTGGCATAGATAGGAGGTAAAGCAGACATTCATTTTATAACATAAGTGATTGTGTGATTGTGGCCCTCCTGAATGGTACTTAAACAGGGTGGGATAAATAGAGGAAGTCAGACAGGCTGAGAATAACTCGGCATTCATCAACACAAAATGATTCTTTAAATTCTGTGTTATAGCTTTTTGGAATTAAGAACGTCTAACTATTACAACTAGTGGTGATATATTAATGGAAAGGGCACATTGGCCTTTATACATTTTATTTTTGTCCTCAGTACAGGTTTAAATGAATTGCCCCTCCAACCTGAAAGAAATGTTAGGCAAGTCACAGAATGCTGGCTTGCAATCTGTGCTTAGGAAGATCATGTGGCCAAGGCAGAGGTGTTAAACTTGGGGCAAATTGTATGATTTAGTAGTTTCATCCTAATCAGAATGAAGCTGTGACACCAGAGGCATAACTAAGGTCTAGCCTGCAGGTTAAGCATTTTCTAGAGAACAGGGATGTTAACTGGAATGCCAGCAGGTTACATCTTTGACTTACTGAAGAAAGGCATCCAAATATATGAATGTAAGAACAATGTATAAATGAACCTTTGCTATGTTAGACAATGGACAGTCTCATGCCAGTTTGCTTTGCAATAAATATCTGATTCTTGTACGTCTGGTGCATTTAGACAGGTAACTGTAGTTCAGGGATTAAAATAGCCACCAGTCACAGTTCAAATCAGCCACATATTTACTATATGTTAATATATTAGTAAGTGGATAATATTCTCATAAAAATGCATAATTCACAGACGTGAAAAGAAATATATTCTAGTATACAATCATGGCATATTAGCTTTACACCAGTGTGGAAGGGCTTCTAGAGTCCGAATAGATTATAAAACAGTGGCCTGTCTAAATTAGATTAAAAAATTGTGTCCATCTTCTGTGCTGAGGTACTTTGTTCTCCATGCATGCAAATTGACCATTGCTGATAGAGCAAGATTTACCTTTTACAGCATAGAGATGGCCTGCTTCACCTATTAGGGATAGGTACAAAATCTACAAGTTACTCTATATATCTGCTTTGAGATTCTCCCAGATTACAAAGCTCTACACTGTGACACAGAGGGTGAAGACAGCTACCCTACAAAGGATTATTTCCTTTGTTATATCAGTAATCTCATCCTTTATGTCACTACCCAAAGGTTATGACTATAGGTTAGGACAGGGGCACAGACCAACCAATAAAGTGAGAACTTCATCCTGTGTCTCAGTTTTCTCTTCAGCACCATTATGGTGAAATACCTCTGCCACTGCATCTATCTTTTGGTTAGTCCCCTTGTTCCCTCTATCTTCAGTCATGAACAAGACCTCAGATGCCGACCTGAAATAACTCACCTTCTGCTTCATTTGCAAAAAGCATTCCACTTTTTTCCAAGAGAGAATCATGATCTATCATTTAGAGGTGATAATTTTTACCCCACCTGTTCTACAGACTGCAGTGAACCACTCCAGTCCATGCCAGAGATGACAGTTATTTGAGAATAAGGGGACAGCATAATTTACAAACAATAAATGTGCCACTAATGGCTCCAAAGCAGGTACTTCTCAGACTTTGGCTGTGCCTTAATATAGTATACCTCCACTGAATGTCAAGAATATGGGCACATCTTTCACTCCTTTAATACTGAGACCCAATGTCAAGCAGCAGCATTGGCCCTTCCCCAGGTAGCTGGGCTCACTCACTGTAACAGAGTGAGGAGCAAGATAGAACTGTTGGCAGGTTATCTGACACCCTGGGCAATTCCACAGCTGGCACCTACCTCACAAAAAGTTGAGGACCCCCCAACAAAAAAAAAATTCATTTAAGAAACTGTAAAATCATGAGCAGCTTTTTAAATGAATTAAAGAAAATTGCACTATAATCATGCCCCATCAGCACTTGCCAATCATATCCTCTAACACTTTGCACACAGGGCAGCCACACCCTGTGCCCTGCCCTAGTTATGGCTCTGAGCCAATTCAGGAAGACTGTAGAGTACAATCAATGCTCTTCTGGGATGAGAGTAGTAAAGTGAGGAGGCCTGGGTACCTTGTAGTGTCTGCCGTGTTAGGCATTACAGGCACTGTCCAATAGGAGGCAACCTTGATGCAGGGCCAGGAGATGTTGGAGAGATTACATCTTTCAGCTTGACTATAAATGTCCTTAGACCGCACAGCATGAGTTTGAGAACATCGTTAGGAATAGGAGTGTCTGGAGTATTCTGCTCAATTTACTACCACTGTAACCTTCACATGAACAGCTGGTTTAGAAAATGGACATAGAGACAATATGCATGTGGATGGACTTGGAAACATTCTGTCTAGGATCTGAATGGGGTTGGTCTGGGCACTGACTCAGAATAATCCTAGAATTACACTTTGCATGCTAGTGATGTTGTCTGTTTACTCCAATGAAGTGAGGAATGGCACAGCATTTCAGCCGACCGCCCATCATTTCATACTATTATGTTTCTGTAAACTCCTTTACTGTTAATTTGTGTTCATCTCTGTAGGATTGTGGCTGCACCCTTTGATGCACTCCTACAACTTCTTGGAAACAAATAGCAGCTGGCTTTTTATTTGTGTTTGATTACCACATGTTCTGTCAGCTAGGTTTCTGGAAGGAGAAAGTGCATGACAGACTGCAGTAATGAAAGTGGGGAAAGCAAATGATGCTTGTAACTGTGGCAAAAACTTCACAAGTGGCATTTGTCAAACTGCTGAAATAAGAGATTATAAGAAATGTGAACCAGAAGGCCAGAAATGGGTCTGGGACATTTGAATAGACTTCATATGCAAAACACAGCAGAAACTGCATATTCCTTGTGTTGCTAAAACTTACTTAACATTTAGTAAGCTGTGATAATTCTCAAGACTGCTGTTAAAAACAGCTGGCCTGGCATGCTTTTAAATACTTATATATATATATATATATATATATATATATATATATATACAGTGCAAATAGTTTTTTGCATCTGGAGAATAAATGATCTAGTCCTGTACAGCTGTGGGGAGTGGAGATCACAACACACCCTTAATAGACAAATTTGGATCAGTTTCTGGGAGTCAAACATTTTTCTCTCTAACCAGGGAATTCAGAAAAAGAAAGGGCAGCCCACTGTATTCCACTTCTGCTATACCTTTTCTCACAGTACATAAATAAAAAATACTACAGATATCCTTTTTTCAGCACAGCATTCAGATGACATATTATTGTAACAGCTTTAGGCATCTGAAAATGATCTTTTATTTCACGCATTACATTTTGCGACTTCAGTGTGTATGGTTAAGATTGTCTCACCCACTAAGAGTGGTAAGTTTTAATACTTTTTGGCTATGGTAACAGTGAGAAAGGACAGTATTTGTTTACCACTTGCATTTCTACACAGAGTCTCCTGAACAAGAAACAAATTTTCAGGTCACCTTGTAAATGTTACTGACACACACACACACACACACACACACACACACACACACACACACACACACACACACACACACACACACACACACACACACACACACACACACACCTGCACACACACCCACAAACACTCACGTGCGCGCACACACACAGACACACACACATACTAGTTTTACAGAGGCTGGATCAGGGGAGAATTGCTGAGAAATAATATCCTAGAAACTAGGCATTGACAAGTAATTCTTTACTGTTAACATGATTTGCTTGAATAACTGCACTGCCTCAAGGATTCACCAAAATGAGTCTTAAAGGTAGTGTATCTAAACAAGGGCCAGCATTAGCATATTGGGGGCCCCAGTTAGTGTCAAGTTGTGGCCTCCTGGATACTTGTAGTCTAGGTATTACCCTGTCACTGTAACCCCTCCTAAACAACCATTTATTTCATGCTGCAGATTTATAGGGGTAGAACACACAAACTGAACTGTAGCTTCAATACTTTTACATTAAGCCAGGCCTGTATAACACACTATGTTTGCCCATCTCACTTACGGACATTCACAGTGACTGGCATTCAGTTGCAATGATAATATATTATAACAACCCTATATACAGGACTGGCCTTAGGTGAAAAGGTGCCCTAGGGAAAGGGCTCCATGACACTCCTCCATTGCCTACTATTTCACTACCCTTGCACACATCCTCCATTTCACTTCTCATTCCTCCATTTCACTTCTCATTCCTCCATTTCACTTCTCACTCCTCCATTTCACTTCTCACTCCTCCATTTCACTTCTCATTCCTCCATTTCACTTCTCATTCCTCCATTTCACTTCTCATTCCTCCATTTCACTTCTCACTCCTCCATTTCACTTCTCATTCCTCCATTTCACTTCTCACTCCTCCATTTCACTTCTCATTCCTCCATTTCACTTCTCATTCCTCCATTTCACTTCTCACTCCTCCATTTCACTTCTCACTCCTCCATTTCACTTCTCACTCCTCCATTTCACTTCTCATTCCTCCATTTCACTTCTCACTCCTCCATTTCACTTCTCATTCCTCCCTTTCACTTCTCACTCCTCCATTTCACTTCTCACTCCTCCATTTCACTTCTCATTCCTCCATTTCACTTCTCATTCGGACCTCCTCCTAGACTCCACACAACTTGCATGATACTCTTTTCTTCCTTTCCTCACATTTTGCCTTACTCTTCAAAGTTTTCAGGAAACCATGGCTTTCTATATGCTCTAAAGTGCATTTTAAAGTTGGTTTTACAACCTTCTCATCCAATCATAGCTTGATTAAGAAAAAGATATGATTGGTATCTTTAGCTTTACTTTTCATTGCATCTTTTAAACACAAATTGCCTTTTTAAGACAGCATAGTAACTGTGTGGGAAATAACACCATTAAACCACAGGGTTATAGTTGCTGTGAGGTGCAGTTACAGCATTTTCCCAACCTTTTGATCCAGTAGTAGCCCGAACAAAAGTCATGAGTAAGAAAGGAAAACATAATTTATGCCTATGGCTTAATGTTTACAGCTGACAAAATAGTAATTCACAACAAAATAACAGGAATGTTTTGAGAGGATACATAAATCCTGTCTGGGAATACTGCTTGTTTCTCTATCCCCTCAAAAAAAAAAGAAAAAAAAAAGACAGTCATTGCTTGTGCATCCCTCAGGCATTATTAGACTTGGATAAAAGCAGAGGTTGAAATGGCTACAGTTACATATTTCATATAACTACTGTCATATATATATATATATATATATATATATATATATATATATATATATATATATATATATATATATGTGTGTGTGTATATAGGTCTACTTTGATTAACTGAAAACTCATTTCACTGAATTTCAAAACACTCACACCAAATCGCAGAAAGCTCAAATCACTGAAAATTAATTTGTCTCTGGACAGCCCTATCAGTGCTCCTGAAGAGTGGTCCAATTGCTTACCTCTAGAAGCAGTTGGGGAGGATTTTCTCTGCACCACCTTGCCTGGCAAATGATAAGTACAGATCTGTGGGTGCAGATGGTAATTGCCAGAGGTTACCACATCCCTTTCAACTTTTACCTAAGTCCGCTAATTCATATTCCCGATGTTCCACCCAGTCAAAGGGAAATAGCAGCTCAAGAAATCTGAAAGCTGCTTCAAAAAAGGGCCATCCAAACAGTCCCACCAGGCCAGATAGGATCCAGATTCTACTTGAGGTTCTGTTTAGTGCCACAAAAGACAGCGGACTGGAGGCCAATTCTGGACCTCAGCATCCTAAACAAATTTGTTAAACAAATAAAATTCTGGATGGTCATGGTTCAGTCTATACTTCTTTTTCTGGAGAAAGATGATTGGATGTGCTCGATAGGTCTTCAGGATGCATATTAGCACATAAAAATGGACAATTGCTCCAGAAGATTCCTCTGCTTCTGGCTGGGTGTCAATCACTACCGATTCTGAGCGCTGCCTTTTGGTCTCTCTACTGCCCCCAGAGTGTTCACCAAATGCATGGCAGTAGTAACAGCTCACTTGAGACCACAAGGATTCTGGGTGTTTCCATACTTAGACAATTGACTCCTCTCCACCCCAACCAAGCATCTACTGGTTTCAGCCACACTGTACAACTACTGGAACACTTATGGATAACAGTAAACAAAGACAAATGCAACTTGACTCCTTCTCAAAGATTGGAGTTCTTAGAAGAAAAGTTCAACACTCAATCTTGCATAGTCTTCCTCCCACTCCACATACTGGAAAGATTTAGAATCGAACTCCAGGTGATACTCTGTCAGGTCAAAGCTCCAGCTTGGGTAATCCTCCAACTATTAGGTTCAATGGCAGCATCGATAACAATAGTTCCACTAGCGAGACTACACATGAGACTATTACAGTGGCTTTTACTAACGCAATGGTCTCTGCTGTTTTTAATTTCTCCAATTTGGGTTTCTAATACCAAGAATGGAATGGACCCCATTCCTAAGTTAAAGTACGATTAAAGTTCATGAAATTAGTATTGTTTCAACTCTTTGATGTCAGCCAAAAGTGCTCTTCGCAGCACCCGCAATCTGCCCAGTAATGACTCCTTCTGCAATTCATACAGTGTTACATGAATTGGTAACATAGCTAAATTCGATTGTAAATTCTTTTTTTATAAGACCCATTGCTCCTACTACTATTGAAACTGTTTGGGTATCGTTCTTCCACATGGCTCACGTTTCTGCCTGCAGATCCAGGTATTTTATGACTTTGTATCTCTCTGTATGCAAGACACTGTAGTCACTGGGTGTGGTGATTTCAATGATTAATGCTACTTTTGTCTTCTTTTCTTGGACCACTATATCCAGTATTCTAGCATTTATCTTTTGAACTGTTGGTACTGGGTAATCCCATGTGATATAAACTTCATCATTTTCTATGATTCTTTGTGGCTCATGTTTCCAGTATTTATCAGCCACTTTGATACCATAATATTTGCACAATCTCCAGTGTAACAGTCTCACCACATTATTATGCTTTTCAGTATACAGTCCCTCTGCCATTAGTTCATTGTAACTAGCTACAATGTGTGTGACTGTTTCCAATTTGGTTTTACAAAACCTACATATGTCTGTCTCTCCCACATGTTCAATGGACTTTGTAAACCAGCATGTATGTAGTCCACTATCTCAGGCTGCCAATATTAAGCTTTCATTTCTTGGTTTGAATTCGCCTCTCCTTAACCATTCCTGTGTTCGTTCTTGATCAACGTGAGGCTCTTCCAGAAGTTTTCTATACTTGCAACCATATTTATGTTTTTCCACATTTCTTGCCTTCTCATCTGGTCCTTCACCTTATAGTCTTTCTTTTGTTTTGTTTTTGGCACATTCACTTTCTGCCTGGTTTTTATCCACTTCTGGTTTGATTTCCATTCCTGCTTGATGTTGATATGCTTCCCCTAAATTAAGCAGAGATGTCATCTTAGATTTAGTCTCCTCATGTTTCAAAACTTTCTCTACATTTGAATATTGTGAGGTCAGTAGATATATGTGGATTCCCATGATTGCAGATCTATACATGTAATCAATTTCAAGGAGGCCCATCCCTCCTTCGGAATGGGGAATATATAATCTTGGTATACACTGATTTTTATAAATCATTTGGTGAGCATGAAGCATCCTTCTTGTTTTAATATCCAATCTATCCATCACTTTTTGGGGCCAGTCAATCACTCCAAAACTGTAAGTTAGGACAGGAAGAGAAATTGATTTATAGCTTGAATCTTGTTCCTAGATGTCAATGCTGTTCTTAGGATTAATTTAAGTCTTCTAAAATACTCCTTACTGAGTTTTATTCGCATTTGTTCATGCTTTATTGCTGATCCTTCATCAGTTCCTAAATAGTATTAATTATTTATGTTCTTTTATATCACATTTTTGTCCCAAACCAATGTTTTCCTGGTGCTACAGTTTTCATTTTTTAAAGGTTGCTTTTGCACATTTATCAAGACCAAATGACATTCCAGTATCATCTGAAAAAGTTTTGACAACCTGCAGCTGTGCTTTCAATTCCTCATCTGATGAGCTATACAGTTTTAAGTCATCGACAAAGAGAAGATGAGAAGTCATTAGACTTTGTTGTTTTCTAATAGCCAAATTGTAGCCATGGCCTAAACTGTTAAGTAATCAGCATAATGGATTAATGGCAAGGCAGAACAGCAATGGTGACAGAGCGTCACCCTGGAATATCCCCCTTTGATTTTTTATCTTGGGATAATAATCTGTGCTTTATCATAGCTTAATTGCAAAGTGATCTGCCATTGTTTCATGGTTACTGTAATGTAATCAATCAGTGATGTATTTTATACAATAGTCAGTTGTGGATTTATTAATAATTTTAAATTTGCCATTGGATTTTAATTTTTTTTTTTTTGGGCGGACTAAATATTTTATCAGCTGTGCAGCCTGTGCTGATGAACAGAAGAGAAGAACTGAGGAAAGAAGAAGAAAGAAAGAAAAGTTAGAACTTAGCAGAGTGAGAAGAGTACAGAGAGTTTTCTTCTTGGTACAGGTGGTATGTATAAATTAAATTATTTAATTTAAATATATGAATGAGGTTTGCATTTGCCTTATGGATTTAAAAGCTGAGGCACTGTAAAGTGTGGCTATATTATGCAATGATATTATTTAAGGAAAAGAAGATGTAACGTTTTTATTAATAATGTCACTGTACAAATTTGTGATGGTTAAAGTGCACTGCCTTGGTCTAGATATCGTACGGATAAATAAAAAAGGGTCCTATTAAAATCAGCAGTCAAGGAATTCAAGCATGCATAACTCTTGTGACTAACAAGAAAATAACAAACACTCTATTGCTAACTATATTCTTGTATATTAAGTAAGGAAATTAGAAGACTAGTTTAAATACTGCAGGGATCAAACAGCAACCAGTAAACTAAAGCCCATCTTAGATACTTAATTAGGTTCCATTACAAGTAATGCTCATCTACTTAACAAGTACCTCTTATCAGAAATGAACTGGCAACCCTGTTCTGATACGCTAGTCTGCCGAGAATAATGACAGTATGCAAAGAAATGTTAGTGAATAATGGAGAAAGTAAAATATTTATTTATTTGCTTTTGTTTATTAATTGAGTAGACAGGCTAATCTGAGGACCCTTTCAAGCTAGCTATGGTTTGGCACAGAAGTAGGTACATATAGGAAACAGGTATTACAGGCAGTGCAACATAAATGTATGTGTCTTAACATTTTGTAGAGTATAGCTGTTGTAACACACCAGTGCTTGACTATAGTTAGTGAGAGCAGTGGTGACTGCAATTCTCCAATAGTAATTCAAGTGCATAGTTTATTTCATTGCTAATAATTATTTGCTACCCTTTAACCCTATTTAGTACCAGTGCTAGCTAATCTAATGATATTTATCATACCAGAGTAAGCTGACACTATAGTTAAATAGAGGATTTATAATGGATAGTGTATATTTACAAGATTTTGTGCACTACATACATATTTACTATGGGCATATTATAGTGGTAGTTAAGGATGAGAAATAGTTGGGTTTTTGTTTGGTGAAGGGGATGGAGTGAAACCTTTTCCCATTTGTTAATAAACCATGGGTCAAAGTTTGTTTGAGGTATTCCAGATTTTTTCCCTGAAATTGTAATTTGTTTCTCTTCTAAGCTCAGTTAGCAGACCATTCCAATTTGCTGGTGTGATTTTTGCAGAAGCTTTTTTTCTCCCATAGCTAGACAAAATTGAAATATATAGTGGTTGAGTGTGCCATTGTGCTGGGATCCAAGAAACTAAAGGGATGTTCTTGTACTTGGTTTAGTACTCAGTGAAAGGCAATTCATATCACATACCTCTCATTCTTTAACAGGATGAAAAGTATTTCCCATGTCAATAATTTAGAATCTGTTGCCCGGTTTACTTAATTCATCTTTTTCATTGGTTTATATTGGTTTATATGACATGAGGCTTCCTGGCTTACAAATTTTTGGGTTAACAGTGTGCCAACTCAAACCAAGTGACACAATCAACATGAACCACAAAAACATCATGCACACAGAGCACATACAACTGCTTTGTGCTTATAATCAGGTAAAAAACATGGGCAGTTTGAAGTAAAATCATAGAATGCAACCCCTTGCTTTATGGATCTGAAAAAAAGCAAGGCAAGTACTTGGACATGTACTAATATTAAAAAAAAAGTGTCCCTTTGACAGGTTCCCAGCTGTATTGTGTGGCTATTTTATATTTTTGCATCACATTTTTTGTCTGTTTTTCATAAAATTGTGGTTTTCTGGTAAATTAGTGGCAAATCATTAAAGACTGAAGTTAGATGATAAATAATGTCAGACATTTGAGTTTCAGATTTCATATGCTTCAGAAAATTCATACTAATGCAAGGTCTACTATTCTATTATCTTTTTAATTATCTTTCTAAGTTTATAAGAGCAATATTTAAAAATTGTACTTATTTTTGGGCCTTTGTCCCACTTCTTTGTATGTCTTTGTCCAGATTTCTTGCTCTGAGGTTGAGAGGTATGACAAATGTGTCAGGGCCATCGCAGTCAGCCAGAGACATTTCAAATTGTGACACACTTCTTGTACCCCACTCCCCCATGTAGTGACTCTGGATGTGTCGAAGCAAGGCAAGGAGTAGTTATGCAGTGTAAATGTGCAGAGTATCCCCCCGATCCAAGATAGACACAAGCACTAGAGTGGCTTTTCATCTGTCTTTGATTTTTGCAGAATGGTCTGGTTTCTATCATATTTTTTGTACTGTTGATTTATGCTTATTACTCGAAGTGCCTGTTGCACTGTATTTAGATAGCAATACTTTAATGACCATCAGGTAAGCTTGGCTGAGATCATAAGATGCAAGTAAGCTTTAATAAACATACTGTTAAAGAATTGCCAACATTGAAAGCCTTTCTGTTGTTATGTAGAGAATACTTAACTAGATAATGTATAAGCCTTGGGTATTGAAATGCATATGACAGTATTTGTAAGAAAGGACATGATTACATTATTTTAAGAAGCTCATTACACTTGGAGACTTCCAGTCTTCTTTGCAGGCTTTATCTGTAAACTAAACAGAATGCCAATTGTGTGGTCCATAACCTGTAGAGTAATCCTTTTAAGCAATGTATCTTGAGCTTATTTCTTGTTTGCTTTTCATTTTTTACTTTGATCATGTTTTCCCCATGAAACAAGTAGATAGTTGTCAGGCAGCAGCTCTTTTTTTGGATAAGAAACATTTTTACAAGTTGGGGCATCAAAGATTTCTACTTTCAGCATGTTACTTGGTACTTTAATAAAGCTGAATATAAATTATAATTAGAACTGCAGTGGTTTGAGTTGAGTGCTGCTTGTTTTTCTTATACTTGATTTTGACTGGCATTCCATGAATGTATTTAAAAAGTAATTTATTTTTTTCATGCCTCACAACCTTTTTGTTTCCATCTAGATATTAAGTAAGCTGTCATGCAGCCAATGCATTGAAATATTTTTATTCTTTTACACTTCATTTTGTCTTGATTGGACTTTCATAATGACGATTTGGCACCCTGGGCAGTGTATTTAGTTAGTTTTTGTGGTTTTGAGCATAGCCCCTCCCCTTTCTAGTTGGCCACACCCCTTCCCATTGACCCCACCCATTCAGCTGTCTCCTGCAGCCCCCCTTTAATTTGAAGTCACCAGCCGCCACTGAATTTAAGTCTTCTAAAATAATCCTTACTGAGTTTTATTCGCATTTGTTCATGCTTTATTGCTGATCCTTCATCAGTTCCTAAGTATTTATACGCTCTCTCTTGCTCAAGTTCTTTTATATCACATTTTTGTCCCAAACCAATGTTTTCCTGGTGCTGCAGTTTTCATTTTTTAAAGGTTGCTTTTGCACATTTATCAAGACCAAATGACATTCCAGTATCATCTGAAAAAGTTTTGACAACCTACAGCTGTGCTTTCAATTCCTCATCTGATGAGCTATACAGTTTTAAGTCATCAACAAAGAGAAGATGAGAAGTCATTAGACTTTGTTGTTTTCTAATAGCCAAATTGTAGCCATGGCCTAAGCTGTTAAGTAAACAGCTTAATGGATTAATGGCAAGGCAGAACAGCAATGGTGACAGAGCGTCACCCTGGAATATCCCCCTTTGATTTTTTATCTTGGGATAATAATCTGTGCTTTATCATGGCTTAATTGCAAAGTGATCTGCCATTGTTTCATGGTTACTGTAATGTAATCAATCAGTGTAGGGTGTATTTTATACATTTTTAAGCACTCTTTTATCCATGAATGTGGGATACTATAAAATGCTTTGTTATAGTCAATCCATGCCTTACTTAGATTCTTCCCCTTTTTACAGTTCTCCACTATAACTTTATTTAACAACAAATGATCCTTTGTTCCATATGACTTTCTTTTATTGCCCTTTTGTTCTACTGCCATAATTGTTTTCTTCTAAATTACCATAAACTCTGTCGGTGTCAATTCCCGTGCATAGTTTATACATCATTGGAAGACAAGTTATTGGTCTATAATTTTTAGGGTAGCTTGCAGGTTCACTCTTAAGTAAGAGCATTGTTTTTCCTGTTGTTAACCAGTGCGGTGTCTGTTCGGGGTGCGCATATAAATAGTTCTTACTCATGGCTAAATCCTCATGCAAAGGTGTTAATACTTTCAGCCAAAAGTTAGGTACTGCATCTGGGCCTGGGGCTTTCCAATTAGAGGCTTTTCTTAACTTTGTTTCAATCTCTCTGGCTGTTACTTCATCCTGTTTCATATCCTGTACCTTTAACCATCTTATTTTTCTTTTACTTGTATCCATTTAGGATCTTTCTTATGTTCCACAGGATCTTCATAGATACTTCTCCAAAATGTATCTATTTCTTCCTTTTTTGGCAGTCTTTCAATTCCTTTTATTCTATTTCCCAATTCTCTATAAAATATTTTTGGATCATCAATAAATTGCTTCTTTTGTACTTTTCCTTTATATTTATCTTCGTATCTTCTAAGTCTTTCCACCTGTGCTGAAATTTTTAGTTTGTTATAGTACATGATAGACCCTATCTGTTCTAATACTGTGCATTGCTTTTATTACATCTATCTTTCTTAGTATTTTTATTGATCTGTTTCCTCTTCTATAATCTTCTAACAGTGACACTTCTTGTCTTAGCTGCTTTATAGTTTTCTCCATTTGACATTTCCATGATGGTATTCGCTTTTGCCCCTTCCTTTCTCTCGCTACCCTGTGTTCCTGCAGTAGAACTTTGTCAGTTGTTAATTTAGCAGCACAGTAATATATTCTGTTTACTTCTGTTATATTGCATGGATCTCTATGGACAGCGGTAATTACTGTGTTCATTTGTTTTATCAAACTTCTGACTTTTGGGGTTTTATTAACCTTCTGCGGTCTATTTCTTTCATTGATCTTGATATATCTGTCTATGCCTTTTAAATCAAGCAACTCTTCTCTTAACTCATTTTCTTCCATACTGAGGGCACATCCCTTATTTTCTGTTTCCTGTGGGCATTCTGTAGAAGATTCTATAGCATCTTCCTGTGGCAAATTCTCTTCAACTTCATCCTGTGCCATCCGTTGCTCTATCGTATAGGAATTCACTGGCCTATCATTCCTCAACATTGACTGCATCAAAGTTTCCACAGTTTCCTGTTCCTTTCTTTTCTGTCTAGCTTCAAGCGAATTTTAATACTGGTTTCCTGTGGAAGGCTCCAAAATATCTTGATATGGCACTTGACCAATTGCTTCCTGTTCAACTGGTTTCCCCTTAATTTAGATATCTATTGCTCTATCCTGTTGTGGTGCTTTCTGCATGTGATTTTCTACACTAAATCCTTCTCTTGCAGCTGCTCTGTAACCTCAATTTCTATTTCTTTGACTTCTCCATCACTAATCTCATTTTGACTCACCCTATGTCCTTTCAAATCAGGATAACAAATCGGTGCAAACATTAATGAAGCCAGAGGACCAGCTATGGAGTCGCCCTTTCTCCCCCTCTTAGCCCAGAGCCATAGTGACCACAGACACCTCCCTGATTGGGTGGGGGGGGGGTATTTCCAGGGAAGGACAGTCCAAGGCACTTGGTCACCCTTGGAGGCCAACCTGCATATCAGTGTCCTAGAACTGAGGGCAGTGCTTCTAGCGATACAAGCATTTCAACCTGTTCTCCCTTCAAGAAAGAATTCCATCCAGTCTGACAACATGTCAGTAATCTGGTACATCAACAAACAAGGGGGAACTAAGTCCTACCCATTGCATCAAGAGGCCATGAGAATTTGGCTATGGGCGATAGCTTCCAACCACTTTCTGATAACAACACACATTCCCGAGGATTCCAACGTAATTGCAGACAAATTAAGCAGATGCATTCTCCTGCCTCATGTGTGGTCCCTCAATCCTGTCATAGCGGCGGAAACCTTCAGTCGCTGGGGCCACCCTTGCTGCAATCTGTTTGCATTCCCCGCAAATCACAAATACAGCACCTACTTTGCCTTACTTCCCCCACAGGGGGATTCCTGTAGTGATGCTCTGGTACATGATTGGCCCATGGGACTTCTTTATGCATACCTTCCCCTTCCTCTGATCCCACAATTTTTGAAGAAGGCTCTTTGGTTGAAAAGCAGAGTAATCCTCATTGCACCCTATTGGCCCTGGCATATTTGGTTTCCCTTTCTTTAGCCTCACCTAGTACATCAACCATGGATTCTGGATCCAGCTCCAGAATTGCTGTCACACTCACAGGGGTTGATTCATCTGAACATATCGAACCTCAAGCTGACAGCTTGGTTCCTCCACTTCCAGTAATTGCCAGGCAAAACAACCTATCCTCCCCTGTTCACCACATTCTTCTGGTTTCCCATAAATGGGTCTATATTGGATGATCGAACTTTCAAAAGTTTGATTGTCATATGGTCGACACCACATGATCGAATTTTTGACGGAGGTATCTGTACAGCGCAGAATGGGAAAATTTCCCTTTTCTGCACCATAGTGTTTTCTCGGAGTTGGTATATTTAAATAGCGGGGGTGTGTGGGGGGGCACAGCCCCCCACTTGGGGGGTGCAGGGGGGCTTGCCCACATGCTTAAAATGTTCAGGTAGGTTATTTGTGTAGTTTATTTTTTATTAGATTTTCAAACTTTTAAAAGTTCGATCATATGGTGTCGACCATATGACAGTCAAACTTTTGAAAGTTTGTTTATCTAATATAGACCCCTCATAAACCATCCCCCAGGAAACTTTATTTAAGCAAGTGGAAAAGATTCATATTTTGGTCTCGTAAAAATGGAGTAAACCCTTTTTCGGCCCTGCTTTCTACAGTGCTAGATTACTTATCTAACATCCTTCACTCAGGAGCTGCAGCCTCAACTATTCTAGTACATTTGGCGGCAATCTCCAATTTTCATAATGGTTTCAAGGACTCTTCCTTGATTTTACACCACCTCTGTAAAATATTTTTGAAAGGAGTTACACACATTAGGCCCCCCTTTCAAACCACCTATCAAGCCCTGGAATTTAACTTCAGTTCTACAGTCCTTGACTTGTCCTCCCTTTGAATCTGCTGCCATCTGCAACCTGAAACCATAAATCTACCAGTTTTCTTTCCAAATATTTCTAACAAAGGAGAATATGCACTACATTTGCTTGACGTGCATAGACAATTGCATTTTTATCTTGACAGAACTAGGTCATTTGAAAATCTGACCAGTTATTCATGTCATTCTCAGGACCAAGACTGGGGAGACCTGTTTCCAAAGTTACTTTGTCTAAATGGTTGAGAGCCTGTATTTGCTTAATTTATTGATGGTACAAAGCTTCATTACCATCGAAAGTCAAAGCACATTCCACAAGATCATTTGCAACGTCTGTTGCTTTCCATGCAAGAGCTTCTATGGATGAAATTTGTGCAGCAGCGACATGGTCTACCCCTCATACCTTTATCACTCATTACAAATTGGATATGTTCTCCAGGGTGAGATCTTCCTTTGGTTCAGTGGTACTCAGGAATATTCTTCCATAGGGCCTCCCAGGAAACAAAGTAGCTAGGGACTCTGTCCCACCAGTAAGGAATGAATGAAGATTAACAACATCAGATAAAGAAGTTATGTTCTTACCATAACGTTCCATCTGTGTTGTTGATCTTCATTCATTCATTACAACCCACCTGCCACCCCCCCGAAAGACTGCTGGAGGTTCGGATATGGTCCTAGCCTATGTTAGGGAAGTTGCTCAGATAAAGCATCTGCTTTCTTTCTTTCTTCCTTACAAGCAAACTTGATCTGATGTAATATAGAGATGGGCACTATGGGTAAGACTTAGCTCAAGAGTTTTTTAGTTGGTGTGAGCTTGTTATAACGGCTGATTCAGTTCCGAACATAACTTCTTTTTAGTTGCTTATCTGGACACAGGATCCTCAGGTTATACACATACTCAAGTCACTACACCACAGCTACCAGTATGGTTCTATCATAGTCCATGTGGATGTTAATGATCTGAGATGTACTTCCTGAACTATATGAAGAAAAATATTGTTGATCTCTCTGAATATGTGTCTGGCAGGTGAGTGCCTTGCATTGAACTGCATTCTAACTTCATCATGGATGATGCCACAGTACAAACAAAAGATGGTTGACTTCAATAATTGGCTTAGTTTCTGATGTTTTTCCAGAAGGATTCAATATTTGTCAGCTTGTGAGGACATGGTTAACAAAACCATATCATTTTGCAAAGGTTGGTCTGCACTTGTCTCTGCCAGGATTCAGAATATTGGATAAAACTTTATCCACTCCTTTAGAGTCTTTTTTAGGCAATGCCAAATTGGCAAACCTACCAACATAGTAAATAATACCCAAAAAATCCTAAAGGTGTTACTGCTGAATGCTAGGAGCCTAAACAAGAAACTACATACCCTACAAGTGCTCCTCACTCTGGAGAATATAGACATCTGTGCCATTACTGGGCCATGGTTTAAATCCACAGAAAGAACTCTGACAGTGCAAGGCATCAGTGCCTTCCACATATTTAGACCATCAGCTGCACAGACAGGGACAAAAGGTGGAGAAGTCTCAATTTAAATCAATAACCAGCATAACTCTACGTTAGTTAAAGACGACTACGCCCTGGAATTTATCCAAGTGGAAATCACCATAGACAAGCTCCCATGCCAGATTTTAGCAAGCTATAGGTCATCCTCTATGTTCTTAGAATTCCATAGCTTGTACAAAGACTTACTGGAGGCAATCATCATTAAACCAAATAGCCTATTCATGGAAGACTGTAACTACCCCACTATAGACTAGGAAACATAACTACCTCATAGTCACAGGCAGAACAATTCCTGGACTTTATTAACATAGATATCCTTGACCAGATAGTCTGCACACCCACAACAGGTTCAAATATACTGGGCCTGGTACTCATCAATATGAGAGAGTGCTGCCCCCCCTCCCCCAGTATCACATCTTCACTGGTGAGGTTGGACCAGAAGGCTGCCTCCTTCAAAACAAAAATCAGCTAGCTGACCCCTGAAAACTCTGTAAAAATTAAAAAACATTCCAGAGTAAACTACACCCTATTAAGCAATAGTTTGTCAAAATTAAATACCCCCCCATCCCTGGGTTCACACCAACCTATGTGAAATTGTTCGCAAAGACCCTGTACAACAATATAAATGGCTGTATAGCAGTGGTGGCTGGTGACTTCAAATCAAAGGGGGCTGCGGGAGACAGGTTAATGGGTGGGGTCAATGGGAAGGGGTGTGGTCAACCAGAAAGGGGAGGAGCTATGCTCAAAACCACAAAAACTGTAACTTTAATTAAATACGTTGCCCTGGGTGCCAAACTGTCATTATGAGAGTCCAATCAAGACAAAATGAAGTGTAGAAGAAAAAAAATATTTCAGTGTATTGGCTGCATGACAGCTTACTTAATATCTAGATGGAAACAAAAAGCTTGTGAGGCATGAAAAAATAAATTACTTTTTAAATACATTACTGGAATGCCAGTCAAAATCAAGTATAAGAAAAACAAGCAGCACTCAACTCAAACCACTTCTCCTTGCACTGCAGTTCTAATTATAATTTATATTCAGCTTTATTCAAGTACCAAGTAACATGCTGAAAGTAGCAATCTCTGTGATACCCCCACTTGTAAAACTGTTTCTTATCCAAAAAAGACCTGCTGCCTGACTACTATCTACTTGTTTCATGGGGAAAACATGATCAAAGTAAAAAATGAAAAGCAAACAAGAAACAAGCTCAAGATGCAATACTTAAAGGGTTACTGCACAGGTTATGGACCACACATGATAGCTTGGCATTCTGTTTCGTTTACAGGTAAAGCCTGCAAAGATGACTGCAAGTCTCCAACAAATGTAATGAACATCTTAAAATAATGTAATCCTGTCCTTTATTACAAATACTGTCATATGCATTTCAATACCCAAGGCTTATACATTATCTAGTTATATAAGTATTCTCTGCATGGCAACAACAGAAAGGTTTTTAATGTTGGCAATTCTTTAACAGTATGCTTATTAAAGCTTACTTACATCTTATAATCTCAGACAAACTTACCTGATGGTCATTAAAGCATTGCTACTTAAACACAGAGCAACAGGCACTTTCTGAGTAATAATAAGCATAAATCAACAGTATAAAAATATGACAGAAACCAGAACATTCTGCAAAATCAAGGACAGAATAAAAGTAGCACTTGTGTCTACCTTGGATGGGGGGATACTCTGCACTTTTACACTGCATAACTGCTCCTTGCCTTGCTTGGACACATCCAGAGTCACTATATGGGGGAGTGGGGTGCAACAAGTATGTCACAATTTTAAATGTCTCTGGCTGACTGTGATGGCCCTGACACATTTGTCATACCTCTCAACCTCAGAACAAGAAATACGGACAGAGCCATACATAGAAGTGGGACAAAGCCCCAAAAATGAGGACATTTTTTTAAATATTGCTCTTATCAACTTAAAAAGATAATAGAATAGTAGGTCTTGCATTAGTATGAATTTTCTGAAAGGTATGAAATCTGAAACTCAAATGTCTGTCATTATTTTTTAACTTCAGTCTTTAATGATTTGCCACTAATTTGCCAAAATAACACAATTTTATGAAAAATGGACCAAAAATGTGATGCAAAAATATAAAATAGCCACGCAATACAGCTGGGAACCTGTCAAAGAAGGGACACTTTTTAAATATTAGTACTGCTAACTTGGGCAGCTGACAAAATAAAAGAATATACATGCATTTCTGAAATAAAAGTAATCTATAACTCTGATTATTACATTTATTTCTTAATTGTAAGCATTCCACGTTTTCTTCAAAAATTGCCATTTTGCAGCGGGATTATTAGGGGAAGAACAAAATTTTGAGCCAAAATTGGGGACAGTTGAGAGATTTGGATATGCCTAATTCTATAAAGCAATTTATTTGCACGTACCTCTCAACCTGTTAATGCAGGAAATCTGGACAAGGCCAAATATACTGGAGGAACATATAAACAGTACCATAAATTGTTGTATAAACTGAGACAATTGATAGAATAACAGGTCTTGCTTTAGCATGCATTTTTCTAAAGGTTATGAAGTCTGAAACTCAGTGTGTCATTATTTAGTGACTTAATTCCTAAATTATTTGCCAGAAAACCACAAATTTTATAAGGAACAATTCAAAAACAAGAAGCAAAAATCTATTCATTCAGTGAAAATCTGGACAGTTGAGAGGTATACTTAAGCTGGGACTTTTGCCGCCCTTCTCCCTCACAAAATCATGGTCGAATGTAGCCTCACCCCTGCAGCCATTCCAATGAACCATTACTTGGCTATTTTACCCCATTTACCATAAACACTAATGTGCATACTGCTTTACTTCTGCGATGATTTGGACTTCATTTGAAAGTTTTATTTTGCATTTTACAGCACAAACACTGACATCTGCTAAATAAAGCAATGCAATCTCACAATGAAAACAGACTTAGCATTAAAACTTCTCTGCCCTTGAAACTTACATTCATTGAAACAGCATTGAAACCCACATTCAAAGAAAATACATTTTGCCAGTGGCAGATAAAGATTAACTTTGGGTTGTTTTCAAATCATAGGTCCCTTGGACATGAAACATACACGTGGTCTTTGACACACCTTCCTGATTGTATTAAATTATATTCCTTGTACAATATACTACAGTTGTTAGAGGGTGTTTGAAATTTGTTTTGAACATTTTTCCAGTAAACAATGAAACAAAATGCATGCACCAATAATGACAAAATTGCCCAATTCAGGACATTTTTCCAGTAAACAATGAAACAAAATGCATGCACCAATAACAACAAAACTGCCCAATTCAGAACATTTCTATCATAAATGTCTACTCAAACTTCTACAGTCCACCAGTATCAGTAAATATGCACAATTTCTGAAGAAGTAAAAGTCATCTAAATAATTCCACATTAAAGAAACCTGTAACTAATGAAGAGGTTGCTGCTAGCAAACAACTTTATATTTCATTGTTTCATCTACAAATAAAATGCCTGTTGCCCTTGAGGAATAAATTGCTTAAGTTGCATTAAAAATACGATAAGCTAGTAATATTGCAATAGGGAATGGATGGCAAACTGATAACAGGTTCATAGTTACTAGGTATCTTCACCAAAAACAACTGCAGCATCCACCCCCTTTACAATACAGTATAGTATCAGCAATGCATCTACCTACTGTGGGAGTAGAACTCTCAGCCTTCTGCATCAAAAGCAAGTATACTACCTATTGTGCTACTAACAACACAATTAGACTTGGCATAAGCAGCACTAAACCTTTGTTCCCCTGCACCTCTCAGCTTCTTGTAAAATCTACTTGACACTCAGCTGCATCTCTGAACTTTGCAGCACAAGATATCAGGAAAAATCCAAAATGTGTGTGTGTGTGTGTGGGGGGGGGCAAAAGACCAAAAAACAGGGACACATTTTAAACATTGCTTGTATAATTTTGGAAAGTTGTTAAAATAAAATTCGGTATTATCACCATACATTTCACTGCCAAGTATTGAACCCAGGACCCTGTGCAAAACAGTCAGAACAGCATATCACTATACCAAATCATCTGTTTTGCAAAAGGAAAGAAGTCTGAAACTTAAATGGCTACCATTTAGTGAATTCAGTTCTCACCATAGCTGTCAGCATCTTAGCACAAAACACCTGAACAAAGCCAATAATGGGGGAATGCAGCCCAAACATATTCAGTGAATTCAGTTATCACCATAGCTTTCAACCTTAGCACAAAAAACCTGGATGAAGCCAATAATGGGGGAATACAGTCCAAAAACATAGGGGCAAATATCCATTGAGGACACCAGAGCAAACCCACACAAACACAGAAAGGACATGCAGACTCCAAACAGAAGGCACCCCAGCCAAGAATCAAACTAGACAACTTGTAGCTGTCAGGCAACAATGCTACCACTGCATCACTGGCTGTGTTAAGTAACAAAAATAAAGAAACCACAGATTTTATGAGGAACAGAACAGACCAAATATGAGGCAAAAAAATCTACAAATGTTTTACAAATGGTGGTGGGTAGGAGATTCAGGTTCTTGCCAGTTGGGTCCAAGGTACAGGGTTCAAGCCTTATTCTCTACCCACCACCATGCAGCAACTGGAGCATTACACACACCCTTCCAATCCACATGAGTAGGCTGGAGCCTCCAGCCTGTGGGTGATGCAGGGCAGAGTTCTCTTCCTTCCCTATCCAGACTGCCTAATTGAGCAGTCTGGAGTTCAGTAAGTAAGCATGCATGCCTGGAATTCTGGACTGCCTAACACAGCAGTCAGGAACTCAGTATGCATGTGTGGAGTTAGTAATCATTTTTCTTTTCACAGGTGGGGGGCTGCAGTCCTGCAGTCCTATAGCACGAGCCACCCCTGATGTATAGACTGCTGTACCTACTAGAAATAAGCCCCAAAACAAACCACACTGATGGAATCTTAGTCTTAATAGGGTATATGAAAAAAGGAAAAAAGTCATGGCTAAAATCAAGAAGAGCAACTCCAATGATGATAGCAGTACTCTGATTAAATTAAACAGGAAACTAAGAGGACTAATTAAGTCCAACAAGGCAAATTATCAGGTCAAGATAGCAGGTCAAGATAATATGTCAGATTAAAGACAACCACAAGGCCTTCTACAGCTATTTCCAAAACCTCAAAGGCAGCGCACATCAGTGGACCAAACTGGTGGTCAGTGGTGCCAGCTCCACTGAGTAGGCCGACATAGCAAATTTGCTGGCTGACAAGTTCAGCTCAAATTCACTCTCATTCCTTCCCCATCAATGAAATATCTACTAGTATAACACCCCCCTAACTATTAAAAGAGAGCAGGCCTTGGCGGCATTCACTAAGACCAAAAACACAGCCTCAGTGTGCCGCATCAGTATCCAATGATGAGGGTGGCCTAATGGTTAAGGTGCTTGCCTTACAAGCACGAGTTGCAGGTTTTGAGTCTCACTAGGGATAATTGGCTAGGCTTAAAATGGCTCGCAAGGGCAGTTAGCATAGTACTAACCTATGAACCTAAATAACTTGAACCATGACCTATCAGGAGCACTTGAGTTACTTTTCAACTATAGTCTCAAAACAGGCTTTGTACTATGAGACTGGGGGACTGCAATGACCATCCCACTTCAAAAAGGTGGACCATCAACTGACCCCAGAAACTACAGACCTTTAGTATGACTAGTCTAATATGCAAAGCCATAGAACAAATTATTATGAAAATGATCAACAAAGACATAAGCAAGCTTTGACCTGACTTTGTCAAGGAAAGTTCATGCCTACTAAACCTGGTGGATGTCTTTTAGAAGGCCACTAAGGCAATGGATGAGGGAAAATGGTGCATGCCACCTACCTAGACTTGACTAAGTTGTCCAATATAGCACCCCACTTTGGTATAGTTGACAAACTCACAGAACTGGGCATAACCCCCTACATAACTCACTGAATTTCCAGCTGCCTCCTAGACAGGACCCAGGAAGTCATGATTGATTAAACCACCTCCATTAAGAGACAGGTTATCAGTGGGGTACTTCAGGTCTCTGTGCTGAGACTGCTCCTAATTGGCATCTATTTTTTGGAGGTAAAGGCTAATATCAAAGGACTTTGGCCTACCAAGTTCACAAATGATTGCAAATTAGGAGCTATCATAGAGTTCCCCCATGACACAAACATCTTACAAGTGGGCCTAACACAGACAAATGACTGGTGCCAAAGTTAAGAACTAAAACTCAATGCTGGGAAATACATTATAGTGCCTTTTTGGAAAACTCCCACCAAGGCTAATTACTTAATTCATAAGACGTCCCTAAAGAGTTAATCCAGCAGTCAGGCATCTGAGAACCTATGTAGACAGTAATCTGGCCTTTGACCAACATGTGGCCAAGGAAGTAAGAAAATCATTTTATGTCGCTCAACTTATAAGCAAGGGCATAGTATCCAGGTCCAAGGAGTCATAGTGCCACTTTATTCAGCCCTTATCAGACCCATCACTGAGTATAATGCTGCCTTCAGCATGTAACTGACCAGACATACAACAGATGGAATGTCCACAAAGGTTCATTAACAGCTGAATCTAGGGTATAAACATATTGTCCTGTATAGATTATGTTAAAGTTCTAGCTCTATATTCTGTTTCCTACAGGCTACTGAGAGATGATCTATGTCAGGCATACAAGACATCCTCAGATCCAGTTCTGATGGACCTTTTGAACGTCCAGAAAATGAACAACATCAGAAACACTATATCTAAAGATTTAAATTTTGCTTGTGATATAAATAAGACATGTTAATGAGACAGATATGTGTCTCTGAGAATCTGCATGCTCTGGAACAGGTTCCCCATCAATGTGAAGCAGAGTCTATCCCTGACCATATTTAAGTGTAACCTTGACCAATGGATGGGAAATCGTAAATTCACCATGGGTCTGGCCCCTGTATCTCTGATAGACAGAGGGAGACAATAATGCCCAAACTAACATAACCACCCATAAGCTCTAAAAACTTCCTAACATACTATATAATACATAATAAATGCCCTTGATACATTGGGAAACATTTGAGTTGGATTACATGGCTAGGCTTATGAAGGTCCTGGTGGTCCTTAGCATACTATATACCTATGGACCTATGAATGAAGAAGTACAATATTGGCTTTCAGAAATGCACTCAAGACTAATCGGCATATGACAACCACTCACCCTAGCACTTTGTGGCAGGCCTTCACCCTAGCCATGCTTTTGGGTATGAAGGTGACTGTTTACATCTGTACAAAGTGAGTTACATTACACTGCTTAGACAGAGAGCTGTATGACTGCAGGTGACAAAGTGAATATTTGTGCACATAGATTAGGAGTCCTTTGTCTTTATCCTTAAATATCTGTGCGTAAATAAGTTTGTAGATTTGTTCCT
Source organism: Protopterus annectens (assembly GCF_019279795.1). Classification (NCBI taxonomy): domain Eukaryota; kingdom Metazoa; phylum Chordata; order Ceratodontiformes; family Protopteridae; genus Protopterus; species Protopterus annectens. The sequence goes on from NC_056734.1 coordinate 200,458,378, forward strand.
GAATTCTTTGTAGTGATAATTTTGAGGTCTGCAGGAGATGGCTCTTTCAGAAGCTTTTTTTCTCCAATGGCTGTGTCACTAGGATCTTTATTTGTTCATCTTAGCTAGGTTTGGTGTATTTGCACTATTAATCCAACCACCTAGGAGAGATCAGTAAGCAGATGGAATACAAGTGTTTCCAACAACATTACAGATGCAAATACTATTCCAGAATTATTAAGAGCTCACTTATCTACCTAAACAACCCAGTCAGCTAAGAAGCTCCTAAAATCCCACAGGTGTATCAGTGTCTGATGCTTGAAGGCCCTCAGCCATAAAACTTCCCTCAGGCCACTGTACCACAAGGGCTGTTTTACAGTTTTCTGTATAATTTTGTTTCTGACATCTAGCAGATCAGCAATACACTTTTGTTGACTGTCCATTCTATTGTCTCTTTGAAGACATATATCAAAGACTCTCCAACCCCTTAGAATACACATACAGTTGAATACCACACACAGATATGATGGCTCCAGAAATAAAAAAGGGAATATTGGACAGAGCTAGGGAAGACAAACAGTGTTAAGTACACAGCTCTTATCTCTTGCCTTTGCTACATTAAGCTGGTAAACAAATATAAACTGTTAAGCATCTGTTATATAATAAAGAGCTTTAATTGTGCATTGTGATGTGGAGATTAGTTTCACCTATGATCAAAAACTCCCCAAATTTTCTCTCCCAAATTGTGGCAGATTCCTTTGTGGGCACTTCAGGAATGCAGTCCTACATGTAACTGTTATCAAGAACTTTAATGCCTCAAACAGCAACTTTTATCTCATTTGGCTTAAATGACATGTAAGTTCCTCACATTCGAGTACTATTTTTCAAAATAACAAAATGTGGAGCTCCTGTAAATGTTGAGATTTCCCCTAAGTATTAGCAGTGAGGTGCAGAAGTACTATATTGCCAGTTTAACCATCTTATAAACAGGATCATTACTGAAAGATGTTTGACAGCCAATTCAGAAGAAGCTTTTATAACTCTTTTGTGTAAAAGTGGAGCAGCTGGATGGTTGAACAACTGCATACTTAAATCATTATCATTATTATTATGCATTTTAGCAAAGTTGCAAAAAGAACTGATAAAAATACTGAGTTTAGAAACAACAAAAACATGCTAATGTAGAGTCAGAACACATTCACACAGCCCTGCATGGCACAACAGTGCAGTGTTATTGGATGTTAACAAAGGTGTCATCACTGTAAAGTATGACATCCTAACTGGCTGATGCAGACCGAATCCAAGAACTGTACAATCAGTAGCCCACAAGCTATGATTATAAGAGGAAGTGGGCAATCTGACAAGAGGACACAAAATATTCCTGTGCTACAATAATGATAGGCATGCCTTACAAGCCATACTTAGCTGTGTAGTCCTTTGTTTTTTTATTGCCAACAAGTAACTGCACTGTTGAGATGTCTGATTGCTTAAATAAGGACTTGATTTACTGATCTTAGGTGATTATGAATAATTTGGCTATGAAAGGTACCCATTGTCTTGGCTGTGGACATGAATATCTTTCAAACTGATCTTAAATTATGTGATATGTTTGGTGCTAGTCAAAAATTTGTTTCTAAAAAAGTGATAACTTCAAAGATTTGTTTGCTATTATATATAAAAGATATGCAACAACTTAGATCTCCTGTCTGTAACCTTAACTGTTTTAATGTAATAATATATTTTGGTTAGAGATCAATTTTGTAAGCCAGTTACCAAAAGAAGTTTCAGAGGGAAAACATATACTGATCGCAACACTAATTTTCTAAATAATGTAGTTGTATGTTTCTAAGAATATTTTTGCATTGGTAAAACATAACATACACTCTGTAACTAGATAGTGAAACCAATTAATTGCATGAAGACGACATTGTTTCTAATCTAATAGCAAAACATGTAATTGCAAATAAATACTCTAGGCTCAATTCTAAAAGAATTGCTCTCAGTGTAAGTGACCACTTGGACTAAGAGCATTTTTTTTCTGAATCTGGCCCCAGGTGTATTCCTAATTATAGATAGGCCTTACACTGAAGTAAGTCACTTACACTGAGAGCAAGTCTTTCTGAATCAGGTTAGACTTACACTGAAAGCAACTCTTTTGGAACCTGGCCTTCTGTATATATATATATATATATATATATATATATATATATATATATATATATATATATATATATATGGTTTACTATTACAATGTGGACGTAGCATTGTACGTCTAAGAACTATTCGAACTACAGATGTTTGAATAGATCATATGTGTGCAAGCTACATAATCAAATGTTACATGTGTGAATGTACTGTGCATTCACAAATATGAACGTTTAATTATGTACAGGGATCACGGTACAGTGCGGTAAGGGAAATACATCCCTTTCCTCACTGTAGTGCGATCTCAGAGTTGGAATGTATAGTTAGGGGAGGTGTGGAGGGCCCAGTCCCCCACAGGAGGGTGCAGGGGGATGTTAGGTGTACTAGTTAGGGAGTTACATCAGGGGTGGGATTGCTGTTAAGTGCCGTAAAATGTCGCGTTCAACATTTTCGGCATTAACAGCTGATTTCCGACATTAGGGCCATTAGGTAATGTGTACTTTTGGTGAAATAGTTTGCTGTTAAGTACCTTTTTTTAATCTTTGATATTTTAATAGTAAACCATATATATATATATATATATATATATATATATATATATATATATATATATATATGTATGTATGTATGTCTTTTCCAAAGAATTCACCTAATCTGATCTGGGAGGATATTAACAATACTATATTAACAATACTATACTATTTCCTGATTGTAGATGGCAAGATACCTTGGGATCAGAGCCAGATCATGATCAGATGGAGCTGTAGGTATAATAATGGACCAGGACCCCTCAGCCATATCAATACCCTGATACGTGTCTGGTTCTTCCCATTTACCATAAAACACTGTTCATACCTGTCAGTATACATACTATTTTCATCTTTAATTTTGCAATCATCACAGAAACGTGGTTTTAATTAAACACCAATAAACATTTACTAAACAAATGAAAACTCTCACATTGCAAATAGACTTAATATGATCAACAATATTCTTCTTTTTACTTAAAAGTGCATCTGAAAAGCCATTCAACTGCAAGAGAAGCACTGGGATTCATTGTCAAATTAGCAACTAAGTGAAGATTGTAAGAATTTAAAAGACAAGTGTGTAGCATGTATGCTGACAGCCTGGAACAGCCCAATGGATGCATGTGTCCCTTTTCAGGGACAACCAAGGAGCACTCTCTGTTGAAATTCCTTGGTCAGTCACACAGTAGACAAATGAAGACTGAGGGAATCAAACACTGCAATACAGGGAGTAGATCATTAATAGCTCATAACCTTACTCATCTGCACTAACTGGTAGACAAAATGCTGTAACTCAGCACAATGAATTTCACACTTGTGTACCTGCAAACAATCCATTCAATAAAAATGTATACCTGGTTATAATATTAACATTAATCCTGTAGACTTCATGCTGTCCAATTTTGTCACAGCCAAATAATAAGCATATTGTTACATTCAACAAAACAAGAAAACCAACTATCATATCCAAAAAAACATGGTGCATATGATCATACTCCTGTTTACTACAATCAGTTCCTCACTTTTCACCATAATTACTTAACCCATTGCAGTTCCCATCTTCCCTCTCAACTTCCTAACTCAAGAATCAGAGAGAAAAATCTAAAAAGGAACAAATGTTAAATCTTTCTCTTATATGCTTGGAAAGTTGTTAGTGTAATGATTCTTGCATTGGAAGCATTTTCTAATGTGTATAAAGTCTCTGACTCAAGTATGTCATTAGTTAGCATCTGCAGCCCACAACACCTTATCAGAAATCCACAAATTTTACAGACCACAAAGATGAAGAAAAAAATCAGTGGCAGTTCAGAACTGTGCCACTGCATTCATGTGTACACAACTATCAATAGTAGCCATTCTATTACTGTACACTTCAAACACCTGCTTGAAATAAATTGAATGAATAAATACATAAATAATGGTCTAAAATTGTATTTCCACTCACTGCTGCCAGAATCATATAGTGCAATCATTTGCAACCCCTGTGCCCTCTAAACATCTTAGTTTAAGAAAGAGACAAAGAACCTGAATCAGGGACAGATTTTATACTTAGAAATTTGCTAGAAAAATAAGCTTTGTATTAGCAAGCATTTTCTGAAGCATATAAACTGTAAGCCTCACACGTGTCACTATTTAATGACTGCAATCGATAACAATTTTTCCAGAAGTCACAACTTTAAAAGGAACTTTTCAAAATACCGTTCAAAATTCTTAGTTCAATACTTCTTGGCAAAGTCAAAATAATGGGAGAGAAGTGTGTGGCTAAGATGGTAAACTTTTAACAGCAGGGATTTGCTCTGGTGTCTGAAACAAATATGTGGCAAGATTTTATTTCTCAGAAACTTCATAATCTTCTCATACTTGAAGAAATGTATTATAGGAAGCTGCTTAATAAGTTTGTCTAAAAAATCTCACTTATTTATACATTACTTCAAAGAAAAGGCATATACTTAATTTCTCAAAATGAGTCATATGAAACCTGCTTCACAACAGTTATCAATCAAGAAAGAATTGCACTCTTTACTCAGTAACATACAGGATCTTTCAATCAAAATGGAAAAGCTGGATACAACTTTTATTTTTTTATTTATTTGTTTAACATTTGCTGACTGGGTTAGTCCAACTGGGCAGCTGCCTTTTTTTCAGTGGAAGCCTGAGGAGAAAAGTTGTAACTTATACAAACATGCAAACATACATACACACAAGATATATAAGGAACTAAACATTAGTACCCTGCAATTCCATCTTACACTTAATCACTATACAATAACTTACAGATATACAGCTTGAAGTAAGATCACTTAAAAAATGTAGAAAATAGAGTATAGAGTATAACATTAGTCCCATACAATTGCATCCTATACTTAAACATTTTGAGAAACTCTGCAGTGTTCTACAGCAGCAAAGAGACAAAAGAGAGACTTTGGAGTGATTAAGTATAATTTTTCTGCATTGTCTTGCTGCCTTTAGCTTAATTCTGCCTAAAATGCCAATTTTCTAGAGTTTCTGTGATTTAAACAGCATGTTTCAGCTACATATTGTACTTATTTTACTGCCTGCACTTTAATAAAGTTTTTTTGTGTTTAAATTACCTGTTTAACTGTTGTAGGCTACATACTCAAGTGTGATAGCCATTTCTGTGCATTTAAAATGTTGTTTTGATTGTATCTGCTTTATTTTCTGAAAAACAAAATACTTGTTTTCCTGCCTTTCTAAGCTAGTATAGCCCAGTTTTCAGGTTAGTGTTGAATTCGGGGCTGTGTTACAAGTTTTTGTATTTCCCCATACCTTACTTGGATAGAAGGAAGTTTCTCTGTTTACTGTGAGAGAGGAAGCTTTGAGCAGCCTATCTGTCCCTGGAGGAGTGGTTTCAGCCCAGAAATTAGTAGTTTATTGGCCATTTTGGGCTAATTTCTCTCTCATTCATTTCCCTGCTATAAAACCCACATTTGCAAGGTTTTTGGGCTAGTGTACAGCTCAGCAAGCTCCTGCCTGGTGCCCTGCAGAGTTCTACAACAGCAGAGCAACAAAAAAGAGACTTTGGAGTGATTAAGTATAATTTCTCTGCATTTTCTTGCTGCCTTTAGCTAATTCCGCCTTAAACGCCGATTTTCTAGAGTTTCTGTGATTTAAAAAGCTTGTTTCAGCTACATATTGTACTTATTTTACTGCCTGCACTTTAACAAAGTCATTTTTGTGTTTAAATTACCTGTTTAACTGTTGTAGGCTACACACTCAAGTGTGATAGCCATTTATGTGCATTTTAAGTGTTTTTTCTTTATTGTATCTGCTTTATTTTCTGAAAAAAAACAACCCCCCCAAAAAAAAATACTTATTTTCCCACCTTTCTAAGCTAGTATAGTCCAGTTTTCAGGACAGTGCTGAATTCAGGGCTGTGTTACAAGTTTCTGTTTGCCTATACCTTACTTGGATAGAAGAAAGTTTCTCTGTTCACTGTGAGAGAGGGAGCTTTGAGCAGCCTATCTGTCCCTGGAGGAGTGGTTTCAGCCAAGAAATTAGTAGTTTATTGGCCATTTTGTAGTAATTTCTATATCTTTCATTTCTCTGCTATAAAACCTGCATTTGTGAGGTTTTTGGACTAGTATACAGTTCAGCAAGCTCCTGCCTGGTGCGCTGCAGAGTTCTACAGCAGCAGAGAGACAAAAGAGAGACTTTGGAGTGATTAAGTATCATTTTTCTGCATTTTCTTGCTGCCTTTAGCTAATTCCGCCTAAAACGCTGATTTTCTAGAGTTTCTGTGATTTAAAAAACTTGTTTCAGCTACATATTCATATTGTACTTATTTTACTGCCTGCACTTCAACAAAGTCATTTTTGTGTTTAAATTACATGTTTAACTGTTGTAGGCTACACACTCAAGTGTGATAGCCATTTCTGTGCATTTAAAGTATTTTTTTGATTGTATCATCTGAAGCATTTCTTCCCGGGCCTCAGCTGAAAATTGGCTTCATTCCAAGTCAAACTTTCCCGGTTAAGAAATGTTAAATAAATAAATAAATAAATCTGCTTTATTTTCTGAAAAAAACAAACTCCCCCCAAAAAATATACTTATTTTCCCACCTTTCTAAGTAGTATAGTCCAGTTTTCAGGACAGTGCTGAATTCAGGGCTGTGTTACAAGTTTCTGTGTTTGCCCATACCTTACTTGGATAGAAAGAAGTTTCTGTGTTCACTGTGAGAGAGGGAGCTTTGAGCAGCCTATCTGTCCCTGGAGGAATGGTTTCAGCCCAGAAATTAGTAGTTTTTTGGCCATTTTGGGCTAATTTCTTTCTCTTTCATTTCCCTGCTATAAAACCCACATTTGCAAGGTTTTTGGGCTACTGTACAGCTCAGCAAGCTCCTGCCTGGTGCCCTGCAGAGTTCTACAACAGCAGAGAGACAAAAAAGAGACTTTGGAGTGATTAAGTATCATTTTTTTGCATTTTCTTGCTGCCTTTAGCTAATTCTGCCTAGAACGCCAATTTTCTAGAGTTTGTGTGATTTAAAAAGCATGTTTCAGCTACATATTGTACTTATTTTACTGCCTGCACTTTAATAAAGTAATTTTTTTGTTTAAATTACCTGTTTAACTATTGTAGGCTACACACTCAAGTGTGATAGCCATTTCTGTGCATTTAAAGTGTTGTTTTGATTGTATCTGCTTTATTTTCTGAAAAAAAAAATGCTTGTTTTCCCACCTTTCTAAGCTAGTATAGTCCAGTTTTCAGGTTAGTGTTGAATTCAGGGCTGTGTTACAAGTTTCTGTATTTCCCCATACCTTACTTGGATAGAAGGAAGTTCTCTGTTTACTGTGAGAGAGGAAGCTTTGAGTAGCCTATCTGTCCCTGGAGGAGTGGTTTCAGCCCAGAAATTAGTAGTTTATTGGCCATTTTGGGCTAATTTCTCTCTCATTCATTTCCCTGCTATAAAACCCACATTGGCAAGGTTTTTGGGCTAGTATACAGCTCAGGAAGCTCCTGCCAGGTGCCCTGCAGAGTTCTACAACAGCAGAGAGACAAAAAAGAGACTCTGGAGTGATTAAGTATCATTTTTCTGCATTTTCTTGCTGCCTTTAGCTAATTCCACCTTAAACGCCGATTTTCTAGAGTTTCTGTGATTTAAAAAGCTTGTTTCAGCTACATATTGTACTTATTTTACTGCCTGCACTTTAACAAAGTAATTTTTGTGTTTAAATTACCTATTTAACTGTTGTAGGCTACACACTCAAGTGTGATAGCCATTTATGTGCATTTAAAGTGTTTTGTTTTATTGTATCTGCTTTATTTTCTGAAAAAAAAAAAACAAAAACAAAAATCAAAAAAAGTACTTGCTTTCCCACCTTTCTAAGGCAGCATAGACCAGCTTTCAGGTTAGTGCTGAATTCAGGGCTATGTTACAAGTTTCTGTGTTTGCCCATACCTCACTTGGATAGAAGGAAGTTTCTCTGTTCACTGTTAAAGAGGGAGCTTTGAGCAGCCTATCTGTCCCTGGAGGAGTGGTTTCCACCCAGAAATTAGTAGTTTATTGGCCTTTTTGGGCTAATTTCTATCTCTTTCATTTCTCTGCTATAAAACCCACATTTGCGAGGTTTTTGGGTTAGTATACAGCTCAGCAAGCTCCTGCCTGGTGCCCTGCAGAGTTCTATAGCAGCAGAGAGACAGAAGAGAGACTTTGGAGTGATTAAGTATCATTTTTCTGCATTTTCTTGCTGCCTTTAGCTAATTCCACCTAAAACACCAATTTTCTAGAGTTTCTGTGATTTAAAAAGCTTGTTTCAGCTACATCTTGTACTTATTTTACTGCCTGCACTTTAAGAAAGTTGTTTTTGTGTTTAAATTACATGTTTAACTGTTGTATGCTACACACTCAAGTGTGATAGCCATTTCTGTGCATTTAAAGTGTTTTTTTGATTGTATCTGCTTTATTTTTTGAAAAAAAAACAACCTCCCCCAAAAATATACTTATTTTCCCAACTTTCTAAGCTAGTATTATCCAGTTTTCAGGTTAGTGCTGAATTCAGGGCTGTGTTACAAGTTTCTGTGTTTGCCCATACCTTACTTGGATAGAAGGAAGTTTCTCTGTTCACTGTAAGTGAGAGAGCTTTGAGCAGCCTATCTGTCCCTGGAGGAGTGGTTTCAGCCCAGAATTTAGTAGTTTATTGGCCATTTTATTCTATTTTCTTTCTCTTTCATTTCCCTGCTATAAAACCCACATTTGCGAGGTTTTGGGGTTAATATACAGCTCAGCAAGCTCCTGCCTGGTGCCCTTCCATGTTCTACAACAGCAGAGAGACAAAAGAGAGACTTTGGAGTGATTAAGTATCATTTTTCTGCATTTTCTTGCTGCCTTTAGCTAATTCCACCTAAAACGCTGATTTTTCTAGAGTTTCTGTGATTTAAAAAGCTTGTTTCAGCTACGTAGTGTACGTATTTTACTGGCTGCACTTTAACAAAGTAATTTTTGTGTTTAAATTACATGTTTAACTGTTGTAGGCTACACACTCAAGTGTGATAGCCATTACTGTGCATTTAAATTGCTTTTTTGATTGTGTCATCTGTCGCATTTCTCCCTGGGCCTCCGCTGAAAATTGGATTTGTTCCATATCGGACTTTCCTGGTTAACAAACGTTAAATAAATAAATAAATAAATCTGCTTTATTTTCTGAAACCCCCCCCCAAAAAAAATATACTTATTTTCCCGCCTTTCTAAGCTAGTATAGTCCAGTTTTCAGGTTAGTGCTGAATTCAGGGCTGTGTTACAAGTTTCTGTGTTTGCCCATAACTTACTTGGATAGATGGAAGTTTCTCTGTTCAGTGTAAGAGAGGGAGCTTTGAGCAGTTTATCTGTCCCTGGAGGAGTGGTTTCAGCCCAGAAACTGGTAGTTTATTGGCCATGTTGGGCTAATTTCTTTCTCTTTCATTTCCCTGCTATAAAACCCACATTTGTGAGGTTTTTGGGCTAGTATACAGCTCACCAAGCTCCTGCCTGGTGCCCTGCAGAGTTCCACAACAGCAGAGAGACAAAAAAGAGACTTTGGAGGGATCAAGTATCATTTTTCTGCATTTTCTTGCTGCCTTTAGCTAATTCTGCCTTAAACGTCGATTTTCTAGAGTTTCTGTGCTTTAAAAAGCTTGTTTCAGCTACATAGTGTACTTATTTTACTGCCTGCACTTTAACAAAGTCATTTTTGTGTTTAAATTACTTGTTTAACTGTTGTAGGCTACACACTCAAATGTGATAGCCATTTCTGTGCATTTAAAGTGTTTTTTGATTGTATCTGCTTTAATTTCTGAAAAAAAAACAAAAACAAAAATCAAAAAAAGTACTTGTTTTCCCACCTTTATAAGCTAGTATAGTCCAGTTTTCAGGCTAGTGCTGAATTCAGGGCTGTGTTACAAGTTTCTGTGTTTGCCCATACCTTACTTGTATAGAAGGAAGTTTCTCTGTTCACTGTGGGAGAGGGAGCTTTGAGCAGCCTATCTGTCCCTAGAGGAGTGGTTTCAGCCCAGAAATTAGTAGTTTATTGGCCATTTTGTAGTAATTTCTATCTCTTTCATTTCTCTGCTATAAAACCTGCATTTGTGAGGTTTTTGGACTAGTATACAGCTCAGCAAGATCCTGCCTGGTGCCCTGCAGAGTTCTACAGCAGCAGAGAAACAAAAAAGAGACTTTACTTTTGGAGTGATTAAGTATAATTTTTCTGCATTTTCCTGCTGCCTTTAGCTAATTCTGCCTAAAACGCTGATTTTCTAGAGTTTGTGTGATTTAAAAAGCTTCTTTCAACTACATATTGTACTTATTTTACTGCCTGCACTTTAACAAAGTTGTTTTTGTGTTTAAATTACATGTTTAACTGTTGTAGGCTACACACTCCAGTATGATAGCCCTTTCTTTGCATTTAAAGTATTTTCTGATTGTATCATCTGGAGCATTTCTCCCCAGGCCTCCACTAAAAATTGGCTTCTTTACAAGTCAGACTTTCCCGGTTAACAAATGTTAAATAGAATTCATAGAATTCATAGACTCTACTCTACTCTACTCTCTATAAATAAATAAATAAATCTGCTTTATTTTCTGAAAAAAAAAACAAACCCCCCCCCAAAAAAAAATATACTTATTTCCCACCTTTCTAAGCTAGTATAGTCCAGTTTTCAGGTTAGTGCTGAATTCAGGGCTGTGTTACAAGTTTCTGTGTTTGCCCATACCTTCCTTGGATAGAAGGAAGTTTCTCTGTTCACTGTAAGAGAGGGAGCTTTGAGCAGCCTATCTGTCCCTGGAGGAGTGGTTTCAGCCCAGAAATTTTTAGTTTATTTGCCATTTTGGGCTAATTTTTATCTCTTTCATTTCTCTTTTATAAAACCTGCATTTGCGCAGTTTTGCATGCCGGTTAGCTAGGGTATATCTATTCCCAGCTCCACAAAGCTACTCTTCAATTTTTCCCTTGGAACTAGACAAACTTTCAACTTAAGCACTCAGACCATTCACTTCTTATCCTGGCACTTGCTCAAAACTCTTAGCAAGCACTAATAAGTCTTAGCACTAGACCCCCCCCCATACTGTAGAGAGGGACAAGTCTCTCTATTTGACCTTACCAGCCAATCAGTAAAACAGTTCAATGTACCTATCCAGGCATATCCAAAGGGCAGTTTCAGGTGTACTCTCCGGTCCAGCTGGTGAATCTGTGCATTTTTAGGCAATGTTATAATTGCCTCATGTACAAAGACAACCCTCTCTTCCTTCCACCAAACACTAATACATGTGAAAGATGCAATTATGCAGCCAAACTGGAGGCTAAGCTCTTTCAAACCAAGACTGGACCAGTCAGTCAAGAGAAGGGAATTACTTGCATCACACCACCAGTCTCACATAGACCTATGAAACCAGCACTGGCAAAAAAACACACATAAATACATGAAAACATACTCGGAGTCTCTAAATAAAAATCTGCAAAATGCAACAGAGACCTCCAAAGCAGACATCCAAGCAACCTCTACCCCCCAACACAAACCATGAAACACATACTTCACAAAACCAGTGTGCCATGAAATCACAGCCCTTAAGGCAAAATAATATACCCAACATACTAATAATAGGTGACTCTATAGTCAGGCACACTGACATCCTACTCAGTAGGCTGAACAAGGAGAAGGTTACTGATTGCTGCCTGTCGGGTGCCAGGATCAGCCACATAACACAAGCACTCAGGTCACTGCAGAACAAGTACAAATATGACTCTGTCATTGTCCATGTTGGTGTGAATGACCTGAGCCGTACCTCCCTGGACTACATGAAAAGAGACATGGAGTAGCTCTCTGATCACATAGCCCAGGCCGGTATGACCCTGAGTAGCATCTTGCCCTTACCAAGAATGATACCACGGTATAGAAAAAAATTTATCAATTTCAACCATTGGCTAAGCTTTTGGTGTCATTCAAAGGGGATCCAGTGTCTGTCAGCCTGGGATGACATGCTCGACAAACCATGCCGCTTCGCTAGAGATGGCTTGCACCTGTCACCCTTAGACTTTTGAATACTGGCCAAGGCTCTTGCCACCCCATAGGGCCTTTTTTAGGCAAGGCTCAAAAGACAAACCCACCACCGTAAATAGCATAAGTAACAAAAAACTGAGGGTAATATTACTCAATGCCAGAAGTCTAAACTTCAAAATGCATGCACTCGAGGCACTCCTCAGTATGGAGAAAATCGATATATGTGCAGTAACAGAAACCTGGTTTAAGGCACCAGACAGTAACCCAGCACTACCAGGCTACAACTCATACCATACATTTGAGCCACAAAACCCTGACCGAAATACAAAAGGCGGGGGAGTATCCATATTCATCAAGGATACCCACAACTCCAGGTTAGTGGCACAGCACGATGCTTCAGAGATCATCCACGTGCAACTAAAAATGGGCAAAACTGCTATTCAAGTTATAGTTTGCTACAGATCACCCACAATGTCCCAGGACCCCCACTCCACATTCCTGAAAACACTGAGAAACATAAAGGTCCTACCAAACACCCTGATATTGGGTGATTTCAATTACCCAAACATTAACTGGGAGAACTACTCAAGTACAAACTCCCTTGCCAAACATTTCCTAGAATTTATAAACTCAAATGTCCTGGATCAACTGGTCAACACCCCCACCAGAGGTGATAACATATTGGACCTGCTCATCACCAACATGGGCGACCCGTGTTTCACACCAGACATCATCCCCTCATTGGTTAGTTCTGACCATAAAATAATCACTCTGGATATCCACATTCCACCACCACCACCGGTCAAAGAAACCACTTTTCAAAAGCAAACATCACATTACTTAAGACCAAGGTGGGAAGTTTCAAAGCCCCCATGCTAAAGGATAATGCTGTCCAAGCTGCAAAATCCTTTACTAATGCACTCTATGGGCACTTACAAGAATGCATGGATCGTGCTATCCCAAACAAAACCAAGACTCACTCCTCCAAGAAAAGGAAACCAGTCTGGTGAACCCCTGCCATAAACAAGCTATAGAATAGAAGGAGGAAACTAGTACAGAAAAGAGTAAAATCCCAAGAAGGGAAGACATCCCTGATCAGTATCAGCAAGAAACTACGTTCCTTCATAAAATCATCCAAGGATAGCTTTGAAAGAAAAATTGCCATGGACTCCAAAGATAACCACAAGGCATTCTTTAGCTATTTCAATAATCTAAGTGCCAATTCTCAGGTCTGCTCAGAGTTAGTGCAGAATGGCACAAAATACACTGAACTGACCATTATAGCCAACATCCTGGCAGACAGGTTCAGTGCAAACTTCACCCTCCTCTCACCCCCAAAAGGGCCCATAACTATACCAGAAGAATGTAGTGCCCCTGAAATCACAGACACTCAGGTTAAAACAGCCCTCCCCAAAGCCAAAAACACAGCATCAATAGGACCGGACGGTGTCCCAGGCTGTGTCCTACATGAGCTCAAAGATGAACTAACCCCTCACCTAAACACACTGTTTAAACTCAGCCTCTCCACAGGCTATATGCCTACAGAGTGGCACACAGCAACAGTTATTCCGCTCCACAAAGGGGGAGCCACAACAGACCCCAGGAACTATCACCCTATAAGCCTGACTAGCCTGGTCTGCAAAGCTATGGAGTGCATCATCATGGATGTCATTAACAGAGACATTGGGAACCGCCAAACACTGGAACCTACCCAGTTCAGCTTTGTTTAGGGCAGATCATGCCTCCTAAACATGGTGGACTTTTTTGAGACAGTTACCAAAGCTAGAGATGAGGGAAAGGTGGTCCACACAGCCTACCTAGACCTTGCAAAGGCCTTCGACACCATACCCCACTCAGGTATTATAGACAAGCTCACCAGCCTGAACATAAACCCCTACATCATGAGATGGGTTGACAACTGGCTCTTGGACAGAACCCACATGGTAAGAGTTGTGGGAGCTAGGTCCCCAGGGCTCAGTCCTAGGACCACTCCTGTTTGGCATATACTTCTCAGAGGTACAGGCAAGCACAGGAGGACTATGGCTGACCAAGTTCTCAGACGACTGCAAACTAGGGGCTACAATTGACTTTCTGGCTGACACAGACATCCTCCAAAAGGGTCTCACTGAGACAGATACCTGGTGTCAAAACCATGGCCTCAAGCTAAATGCCAAAAAGTGCATAGTCATCCCCTTTGGAAAAAACAAAGTACTCACAAACTATCACATAGGTGGTAGTCCCCTAAATATGGAAGATGTAATAAGGGATCTGGGGACCCAAGTAGACAGTAACCTCTCCTTTGATAATCACATTGCCAAAGCGGTTAGAAAATCCTTCTATGTGGCCCACCTAATAACAAAAGTGTTTGCATCCAGATCGAAAGAGGTAATTGGGCCCCTCTACGCATCACTCATCAGACCCATCATAGAGTACAATGCCCCATTTGGAATGTACCTTACAAGAAACCTGCAACAACTGGAAAGACCATTGAAGTACCTCACCAAGAGGATCACTGGCCTCAAGCAGATGCCCTATGGAGCTCGACTGAAGAAACTCCAGCTGTACATGGTTGCATACCGCCTACTCAGAGGTGATCTCTGCCTGGCATACAAGGCCATGTCCAGCCCAGAATTGATGGACATGTTCCACCTAAAAAAACATATGCCCTTGTGCCACACACTTCAGGGATCTAAACCTCAACACAACAATAAATAGTATGTGCTGGAGGGATAGAGTCCTGTCCCAGAGACTTCCCATGCTCTGGAACAGAATTTCTATCTACATTAGACATAGCTCCTCGCTAACCCTCTTCAAGAGAAACCTTGACAAGTGGATGTGAAACAGGAAGTTTACCCCAGAGATCACTTCGGTGGCTGTGCTGGACAGAGGCACAGAGAACTAATCTAAGGGGGCAGCGAAAGCCAACACATTCCGGCTAGGCTTATAAATGCCTTTGGGCAGATATCCTAGTATCTACCTATGAACCTATCATACGATTACTAGCAGATATATAGCAGAGATATAGCATAAATATAAAATATAATATCACATTAGGACCAGAGAGAAATCTAGATTGACCTATTTTATGGAAACAGGTGCAAGATTAAAATGATAATAGGTAAGATGTAAAGAGAAAGAGAGTAGGAGGAACGAGAGCTTAATTACAGAAGAGGTAGAGGTGGATTAGGTTGGGTTGGTGCAACAGCAGGTCTGGGAGTTTAACAGGGTATCTTTTAATGTTGTTTTGAAACAGTTAGTGTCATTAATCAATCCTACATGTAGCGGCAGTTTATTCCATGCATTGGCAACTGAGTGGATGTAAAGAAGTTTTCCAATGGTTTTATTGGGTTTATAAATCACCAGGAGGTGTTGGTCAGGGTTACGGAGTGTATGATTAGGAGTGTAGCTGGAGAAGAGAGATGAGAGATACAACATACAAGATCTTTCACTCAAAACAGATAAGCTATATACAAAAATGGACACATTTAAGGAAACTGCAGCAAACAATTTCTAAATGAGGTATTTAAACAACAGAAAACACAGTTGACAACCCTCTTCCTTCCACCAAACACTAATACATGTGAAAGATGCAATTATGCAGCCAAACTGCATCACACCACCAGTCTCACATAGACCTATGAAACCAGCACTGGCAAAAACACACATAAATACATGAAAACATACTGAGTCTCTAAATAAAAATCTGCAAAATCCAAAGCAGACATCCAAGCAACAACACAAACCATGAAACACATACTCACAGCCCTTAAGGCAAGGTGACTCTATAGTCAGGCACACTGACATCCTACTCAGTAGGCTGAACAAGGAGAAGGTTACTGATTGCTGCCTGTCGGGTGCCAGGATCAGCCACATAACACAAGCACTCAGGTCACTGCAGAACAAGTACAAATATGACTCTGTCATTGTCCATGTTGGTGTGAATGACCCTGAGTTGTACCTCCCTGACTACATGAAAAGAGACATGGAGTAGCTCTCTGATCACATAGCCCAGGCCGGTATGACCCTGACCCTGAGTAGCATCCTGCCCTTACCAAGAATGATACCACGGTATAGAAAAAAATTTATCAATTTCAACCATTGGCTAAGCTTTTGGTGTCATTCAAAGGGGATCCAGTGTCTGTCAGCCTGGGATGACATGCTCGCTAGAGATGGCTTGCACCTGTCACCCTTAGACTTTGCCTTTTTAGGCAAGGCTCAAAAGACAAACCCACACCATTCAAATAGTATAAGTAACAAAAACTGAGGGTAATATTACTCAATGCCAGAAGTCTAAACTTCAAAATGCTCAGTATGGAGAAAATCGATATATGTGCAGTAACAGAAACCTGGTTTAAGGCACGTATCCATATTCATCAAGGATACCCACAACTCAGGTTAGTGGCACAGCACGATGCTCAGAGATCATCCACCTAAAATGGGCAAACACTTATTCAAGTTATAGTTTGCTACAGATCACCCACAATGTCCCAGGACCCCCACTCCACATTCCTGAAAACACTGAGAAACATAAAGGTCCTAGAACTACTCAAGTACAAACTCCCTTGCCAAACATTTCCTAGAATTTATAAACTCAAATGTCCTGGATCAACTGGTCAACACCCCCACCAGAGGTGATAACATATTGGATCTGCTCATCACCAACATGGGGGCGTGTTTCACAGGACGACACATCATCCATTGGTTGGTGTTCCTTGACCCATAACTAATCACTCTGGATATCCACATTCCACCACCACCACCGGTCAAAGAAACCACTTTTCAAAAGCAAACATCACATTACTTAAGACCAAGGTGGGAAGTTTCAAAGCCCCCATGCTAAAGGATAATGCTTATCCCAAACAAAACCAAGACTCACCTCCAAGAAAAGGAAAACCAGTCTGGTGAACCCCTGCCATAAACAAGCTATAGAATAGAAGGAGGAATGATCAGTATCAGCAAGAAATTCATAAATTCATCCAAGGCTAGCTTTGAAAGAAAAATTGCCATGGACTCCAAAGATAACCACAAGGCATTTCTTTAGCTATTTCAATAATCTCAGGTCTGCTCAGAGTTAGTGCAGAATGGCACAAAATACACTGAACTGACCATTATAGCCAACATCCTGGCAGACAGGTTCAGTGCAAACTTCACCCTCCTCTCACCCCCAAAAGGGCCCATAACTATACCAGAAGAATGAAAGCCAAAAACACAGCATCAATAGGACCGGACGGTGTCCCAGGCTGTGTCCTACATGAGCTCAAAGATGAACTAACCCCTCACCTAAACACACTGTTTAAACTCAGCCTCTCCACAGGCTATATGCCTACAGAGTGGCACACAGCAACAGTTTTTCCGCTCCACAAAGGGGGAGCCACAACAGACCCCAGGAACTATCACCCTATAAGCCTGACTAGCTTGGTCTGCAAAGCTATGGAGTGCATCATCATGGATCTCATTAACAGAGACATTGGGAACCGCCAAACACTGGAACCTACCCAGTTCAGCTTTGTTTAGGGCAGATCATGCCTCCTAAACCTGGTGGACTTTTTTGAGACAGTTACCAAAGCTAGAGATGAGGGAAAGGTGGTCCACACAGCCTACCTAGACCTTGCAAAGGCCTTCGACACCATTCCCCACTCAGGTATTATAGACAAGCTCACCAGCCTGAACATAAACCCCTACATCATGAGATGGGTTGACAACTGGCTCATGGACAGAACCCACATGGTAAGAGTTGTGGGAGCTAGGTCCCTAGGGCTCGGTCCTAGGACCACTCCTGTTTGGCATATACTTCTCAGAGGTACAGGCAAGCACAGGAGGACTATGGCTGACCAAGTTCGCAGACGACTGCAAACTAGGGGCTACAATTGACTTTCTGGCTGACACAGACATCCTCCAAAAGGGTCTCACTGAGACAGATACCTGGTGTCAAAACCATGGCCTCAAGCTAAATGCCAAAAAGTGCATAGTCAACAAACTATCACATAGGTGGTAGTCCCCTAAATATGGAAGATGTAATAAGGGATCTGGGGACCCAAGTAGACAGTAACCTCTCCTTTGATAATCACATTGCCTTAGAAAATCCTTCTATGTGGCCCACCTAATAACAAAAGTGTTTGCATCCAGATCGAAAGAGTAATTGGGCCCCCACGCATCACTCATCAGACCCATCATAGAGTACAATGCCCCATTTGGGATGTACCTTACAAGAAACCTGCAACAACTGGAAAGACCATTGAAGTACCTCACCAAGAGGATCACTGGCCTCAAGCAGATGCCCTATGGAGCTCTACTGAAGAAACTCCAGCTGTACATGGTTGCACAGAGGTGATCTCTGCCTGACATACAAGGCCATGTCCAGCCCAGAATTGATGGACATGCTCCACCTAAAAAAACATATGCCCTTGAGCCACACACTTCAGGGATCTAAACCTCAACACAACAATAAATAGGATGTGCTGGAGGGATAGAGTCCTGTCCCAGAGACTTCCCATGCTCTGGAACAGAATTTCTATCTACATTAGACATAGCTCCTCGCTAACCCTCTTCAAGAGAAACCTTGACAAGTGGATGTGAAACAGGAAGTTTACCCCAGAGATCACTTCGGTGGCTCTGCTGGACAGAGGCACAGAGAACTAATCTCTAGGCTTATAAATGCCTTTGGGCAGATATCCTAGTATCTACCTATGAACCTATTACTAGCAGATATATAGCAGAGATATAGCATAAATATAAAATATAATATCACATTAGGACCAGAGAGAAATCTAGATTGACCTATTTTATGGAAACAGGCGCAAGATTAAAATGATAATAGGTAAGATGTAAAGAGAAAGAGAGTAGGAGGAACGAGAGCTTAATTACAGAAGAGGTAGAGGTGGATTAGGTTGAACAGCAGGTCTGGGAGTTTAACAGGGTATCTTTTAATGTTGTTTTGAAACAGTTAGTGTCATTAATCAATCCTACATGTAGCGGCAGTTTATTCCATGCATTGGCAACTGAGTGGTTGTAAAGAAGTTTTCCAATGGTTTTATTGGGTTTATAAATCACCAGGAGGTGTTGGTCAGGGTTACGGAGTGTATGATTAGGAGTGTAGGTGGAGAAGAGAGATGAGAGATACAACATACAAGATCTTTCACTCAAAACAGATAAGCTATATACAAAAATGGACACATTTAAGGAAACTGCAGCAAACAATTTCTAAATGAAGTATTTAAACAACAGAAAACACAGTTGCTCCTACAGTACTTATTACCTTGATACGGCACTCTTATAGATAGCACCCCAAAAAGGCAAACCCCCATTTCTCGGTCACCCACGTCCCCCAGAATCTCTTTTAAAGTTTTTTTGTCTAGTCCTTCTAGCATGTCGAGGGATCAGTTGCTAGTGTCCTCTCCTGCTCAGCTGGTGAAAATATTGAGGCAATGTTACAATTGCCTCATGTACACAGACAACCCTCTCCTCCTCCCACAAAACACAAATACATGCGAGAGATGCAACTATATGGCCAAACTGGAGGCTGAGCTCTCTCAACATAGGACTGGCAAGACCAGTCAGGAGGAGAAGGTTACCACACACACTATAGACCCAGTCTCACATAGTACCATCACAACCTCAAATCATACACATAAACACACAAAGACATACTCTGATCAAAAATCTACCAAAACAGCAGAGGCCACCAAAGCAGACACCCAAACAACCACCACCTCAGAACACAACACCTGCAACACATAGACCTCACAGTCAGAGTGTCAAACAGTCACACAAACACAATGCCAGACACACTAGTCATTGGTGACTCCATAGTCAGACACACTGATGTCCCGCCACCAGACTGAGTAAGGAGAAGGTCACAGTAAGCTGCCTGTCGGGCGCTAGAATCCGCCACATAACGCAAGCACTCAGGTCACTCAACAGCAGGTACAAATACGACTCAGTCATTGTCCACGCTGGTGTAAACGACCGACTACATGAAAAGAGACATTGAGGAGCTCTCTGATTATGTAGCCCAGGCAGGTATGACCCTGACCTTGAGCAGTATCCTACCTTCACCAAGAATGATGCCACAATACAGAGATAAGATGATCAGCTTTAACAATTGGCTTAAACTCTGGTGTCATTCAAAGGGGATCCAATGTCTGTCTGCCTGGGATGACATGCTGGACACGCCACGCTTTCTTAAAGGGACGGCTTGCACCTGTCACCCTGGGATTCCGGATATTGGCAAAGGCTCTTGCCACCCCATAGTGCCTTTTTAGGCAAGGCTCAAATTCTAAACCTACCACTCTAGAACACAAAAAGGAAAAAACTAAGGGTAATGCTGCTCAATGCCAGAAGTCTAAATCTCAAAATGCACGGAGGCCCTTCTCAGTATGGAGAACATCGATGTCTGTGCAGTGACAGAAACCTGGTTCAAGGCTCCTGAGAGCACCCCAGCACTATCAGGTTTTACCTCTTATCATGGCCCCAAAACAATACCAAGAAAGGAGGGGTATCCATATTCATCAAGGGCACCCAGACCTCAAGACTGGTGGCAACTGACGATGCATCGGAGACCATCCAGGTGCAATTAACCATAGGCAAGACTGCTCTGCAAATTGTAGCATGTTACAGGCCACCCTCACAAACTCAGGAACCTCACACGGCCTTCCTGAAAACACTAGAGGGGATAAATGTATCACCAAACACCATCATACTAGGTGACTTCAATTACCCTAATATAGACTGGGAACACTACTCAAGCCCAAACACCCTAGCCCAAAAGTTCCTGGAATTCATAAACTCAAATGCCATGGAACAACTAGTCACCATCCCCACAAGAGGAGAAAACATACTTGATCTCATCATCACGAACATGGGAGCACAATGTTCAACACCGGAAGTATACCCCTCACTGGTGAGATCACAAACTAATCTCGCTGGAGGTCCTCATCCCACCCCACCTGAAATAAAAAGACCACAGTAAAGAACTCACACTTCTAAAGACTAGTGTGGTCTCCTTTAAGAGCCCCAAGCGGGCGGAAAACAGTACTCAAGCCGCTGAATCACTTACAAATGCCTTCCACCAGCACCTGCAGGACTGCATGCATAAGGCAATCCCAAGCAAAACAAAGACTCTTTGTACCAAAGGCAAGCGTCCAGTCTGGTGGACCCCAGCCATAAACAAACTCTACAACAAAAGGAGGAAGCTACTACAAGATAGAGCAAAATCCTTAAAAGGTAAGACACCCTTGATCACTATAAGTAAAAAACTAAGAGCTCTCATAAAATCATCCAAAGCAAATTTTGAGAGAAAAATAGCTAAAGACTCAAAAGACAATCATAAGGCCTTCTTTAGCTATGTTAGAAACCTGGGAGGAAACTCCCAGATATGCTCAGAACTAGTTCAAAATGATGTGAAGATTACTGATCCTACAGACATTGCCAACATACTGGCTGACAGGTTCAGTGCAAACTTCTCCCTCCCCAAAAGGAGAGATATCTATACCAAGTGATTGCAGCCCCCAAACATCTCCAACGCCCAAGTGAGAACTGCGGTGTCCAAAGGAAAAAACACAGCACCCATGGGAGCTGGGGGTGTCCCCGGCTGTGTGCTGCACCAACTCAATGAGGGATTAAAGCCAGAGCTAGGACAGCTGTTTAATCATAGTCTTACCTCTGGATACGCACCCAGGAGTGGCGCACTGCAACTGTGGTCCCACTTCACAAAGGCGGTGCCTCCACCGACCCTGGAAATTACCAGCCCATTAGCTTGACAAGCCTTATCTGCAAAGCCATGGAGAGGATCATAATGGACCTCATAAATAAAGACATAGGGAATTTGCAGACTTTGGATCCATCCCAGTTTGGCTTTGTCAAAGGCAGATCATGCCTTCTAAACTTGGTT
Organism: Protopterus annectens; assembly: GCF_019279795.1. Lineage (NCBI taxonomy): Eukaryota > Metazoa > Chordata > Ceratodontiformes > Protopteridae > Protopterus > Protopterus annectens. The sequence goes on from NC_056734.1 coordinate 200,480,404, forward strand.
GACTTTTTTGAAACAGTCACCAAAGCCATTGATGAGGGAAAGGCAGTCCATACAGCCTACCTCAATCTGGCGAAGGCCTTCGATACAATACCCCACTCGGGTATCATTGAAACACTCATCAGCTTAAATGTTAACCCATACATCACAAGATGGGTTGCAAACTGGCTGAGTGACAGAACCCACAGGGTCAGAGTTGCTGGCGCCATGTCAGACTCAAAGCCTGTCACAAGTGGTGTACCACAGGGCTCAGTCCTGGGCCCACTCTTGTTTGGCATCTACTTTTCCAAGTACAAGCAAACACAGGAGGGTTATGGCTGACAAAGTTTGCAGATGACTGCAAACTGCCATAGTAGAAAACACATCTGACACAGATATCCTTCAGAAGGGTCTCACAGAAACGGATAACTGGTGCCAGAGCCATGGCCTAAAGTTAAATGCCAAAAATGCATAGTCATACCCTTCGGGAAAAACAAGGTTACCCCTAGCTACCAAATAGGTGGCAATCCACTGAGCACAGAAGAAGTTATCAGGGACCTGGGGACCCAGGTTGATAGTAGTCTGTCATTCGACACCCATGTAGCTAAAGTAGTTAGGAAGACCTTCTACATTGCCCACCTTATCATGAAGGGATTCTCATCTAGATCAAGGGAGGTCATAGTCTCCCTATACTCATCACTCATCAGACCAATGATTGAGTACAATGCCCCATTCGAATGTATCTAACCCGACACTTGCAGCAGCTGGAGAGGCCACAAAAGTTCCTCACCAAAAGGATAAAGGGTCTCAAACATCTGTCCTATGCTGCCCGACTGAAAGAACTCCAGCTCTATTCAGTCGCCACCGCTTGCTCAGAGGTGACCTTTGCCTAACATACAAGGCCATGTCAAACCCAGATTTGATGAATATGCTTCACCTCAAAAAATCTAGATCCGTCAGAGCCACAAGGGCGGGAGACTTAAACCTCGACACGGCTATTAATAGGACGTGCTGGAGGGATAGATTCATCACCCAAAGACTCCCTATGCTGTGGAATAAAATCCCGGTATATGTGAGGCAGTGCACCTCGCTGGCCTTGTTCAAGAGAAATCTTGACCAATGGATGGGAGATCGCAGATATACCCCAGGGATTACCTCAGTGTCACTGCTCGACAGAGGCACAGCAAAATAATGGGCAAAGTTCCCCATACTAAAGGGGTGGCGTAAGCCACAAAACTATGGGCTAGGCTTGTAAATGCCCTTGGGCAGATAGCCTAGTATGAACCTATGAACCTATGAACCTAAGAAAACACAGTTACCTGGATTAAAAGAATCACTGAATGACATTGATGGTAGAGTAGCTGAATAATAAAACTATACTGAATTTTCTATTAATGCAAAATAATTAATTAATAGACAAAAACTGCTGATCTTGAAAACAGATTCAAAATAAATAAACCAGAATTTATGGACTACCCAAAAAACAAGAAGGGAGCCTTTATCTTTTGGGAGTGAGAGAGCTCATAGATCTTTAACAAATCCTATTTATTTATTTATTTTACATTTGTTGACTGGGATAGTCTGAATGGATACATGTTCATTTTTAGTGAAGACCCGGGGAGAAAAGCTCCAAAGGTAGTTACAAAAGAAAACATACATAGTACAAATTAAGAACAGTTTTCAGATTCTGTAGAGACAAGTAAGTTAAACAATCACACAAACCTGTGAAATAGTCTAAGAAATTACAACACAAATAAACTGCAGGTAAAATAGTATTGGTACACAAATATGACTAAAGATTTAGTCAGGCTTGGAGCAAGGACATAACCAATGAGAATTAAAATACTGCTTGAGACTTTTCTTGAAATGAGTTAGGGATGTCTCTAGAGTAATGTCAGTAGGCAGTGAGTTCCAAGGTTTGCCAAAAGAGTTGGCAAACAGAGAGTCACCGGCTGAATTGTTGGCTTTGACAGTCTGAACTACAAGTCTATTAGATGAGGAAAGTCATCTGGGATTGCAGTAGGGGTAGATAATGTTTTTAAGTGCAGGTGTTTTTTCAGGTTGGCAAAGTACTTTATGAGCTACTATAAGTTGGTTGTACTGAATTAACCTGGGCAATTCTAGCCAGCCAAGATTATTTAGGTTTATACAATGATGTGTTCTATAGGGCAAGCCAGTTGCAAATCTAGCAATGTGATTATAACAGCTAGAGTGTTTATTAAGATCAGTTTTGTTTAAGTTGGTAAGAAGTGGGGAGGCATAGAAAAGGGTAGAGAGTAGATGAGTGTGGGCAATGGCAGTTCTGGCATGTGGGGTTAGGAATGGTTTGATCCTATATAGTGAGACAGGTTTTTTGTTGATGGTTTTAATAGTTTTACTGACATGCATATCAAATTTAAGATTATCTATGATAACACCTAGGAGCTTTGTATAGACATCTGGGGAGATTATGGTCCCATTATTAGACTTAATGGAGGAGGATAATACTGTGGACTTTTAGGTCGGGGAGAAAAGTAGTAGCTTAGTTTTGTTGGGGTTTAAAATCAGACAACAATCAGAAATCCAATTTTCAACTCTGTTAAAAATATCCTGAGTTAGTGTCTGCAGTTCTGGCTGGGTGGTGGCAGAGCAAATCAAGGTGGAGTCATCTGCATATTGAATGCAGTTTGCTTTTGGGGTGACAGTATGTAGATCATTAATGAAAATGGAAACAAAAGAGGTCCCAGAATAGACCCTTGGGGGACACCCAAGATGTTGGGTAGGAGGTTGGATAGTTTATTCTGCCATAGGACTGCTTGTTGTCTGTCACTCAGATAAGATTGGAACCAGTGGAGAGTGTGCATGTCTAAGGAATTTGTTTTCAGGGTGTGGATGAGTAGTTGGTGATTGACCATGTCAAAAGCCTTTGAGAGGTCCAAAAAAGAGCTGAGGATAATATGTTGTTGTTCCTGTTATAGTTTATAGCACTGGAGAAGGTGAGAAGGGCTGAAGTGGTACTGTGATGTGGCCTAAAGCCATGCTGAGAGTTGGCCTGTAGGTTGTTTTGGATTAGATAGTGAAGTAGCTGTTTATGGATGCACTTCTCCATAATTTTTGCTAGTGGTGGCAAGATAGCTATAGTTCTAAAGTTAGATAGCTCAGTAGAGCTACCACCTTTATGAAGGGGAATGACATGAGATATTTTCCAAATGTACAGAACTGTGGCTTCTGATATGGTGCAATTGATTAGAATGAAGATTGGATATGCTATGGGATCTGCAGCTTTTTGCAGATATTCAGCAGGGAGAAGATCAGCAGCTAGAGTTGTAGATTTCAATTTTTTGATTAAGGTGCGAATAAAAGATGTAGTGATTAGTTGGAAGCTGAACGAGTGCTTGGTAGTGGGAATGGCATCCTGTATGTTACAGGAATGCAGGGGTAGCTTGCCAGCTAGGGCCTGGACAGTCTCAGTGAAGAAACTGTTGAAGGTGTTAGTGGCATCCTCTGGTAGTTTATCAGTAGAGGTTGAGGGAGCTGGTGTGTTGGTTTGTCCTGGGTGCAGTAGTTTGTTTATACCTGCCCAAAACGTTTGTGGGTTATTTTGATTTATTTGCTGTTAATGGCAGTAGAAGTTTTTTTATCTAATAAAATGGATCTGTTTGTCTCATTCCTTAATTGCCAGTAATTTAATTGATCTAGAGGGGCTTTAGAGGTACTCCATATGCCTTGTTTCTGAGTATGATTTTTGATTTGGTATCTTTAGAGAGCCAAGGTGCAATTTTTGTTTTGGTCCTAATGGAGCGAAAAGGAGTATGAGAATTAAGGATGGTAAGGAATACATTGCTAAAGTAAGCAACAGCTTCATCCAGGGGTAGGTATTTTAGGGAAGACCAGTTACATGATTTGAGCTTATCTTGAAAGTTGGTAGGGTTAAAGTTCTTATTATTTCTAACTACTCTATAGGTGGGCTGGTGGGGATGATTGGTTTTGTGCTTAACTATAAAGGTAAGGAAGTGATCACTAAGGTCACCAGGGGGGGTCCCTGATGTATACATTTGGGGATGGCTATTGATTAGTATCCAGTCTAGTATACTTTCTTTGTGATTAGATTTGCTTATCCTGGTGGTGGTAGGTATAACCTGTGTAAACCTGTATAGGTTTACATGGGTAGTAAGAGATTCCGAGGACCAGGAGTTCCAGTATATGGTAAAAATCTCCTAGAACTATGGTTTCTTAGGGATAGGTATTAACTAACCAGTGGAGGATGTATTCAAGGGTATTGGTATTATTCCCTGGGGGAATGTACATGCAGACACTATTTATACATTTATTTTAATTAATCTGAAATCTGGTAGAGAGAATTTCTGCATTATTGACCTGGGGTGGTTGAATGGGCTTTATAGTGACATTTCGTATAGATTTAAAGAGAACAGCTAACCTACCTCCCTTCTTAGTAGCATGGCCAAGTCTAAGTATGTTTTTGCCAGGTGGTAAAACTTCATTATCTGAGATTGATGGCTTTATCCAGGTTTCAGTTAGACACAGTATATCAGGGGAGTGGTATTCTAATAGGGTATGTAAGTTATGTACCTTATTGTTAATGCTTCTAATATTTAGATGGCAGACCAGGAGGGAGTTGGGGGGCCTATTTATAGCTAGTATTTTGGTAGAGTTATTAGAATAAGAGGTAGAGTGATTGAGTGGTTGGGACAGGGTTTGCTGAATGTCTCCATCCATTTTGAGGTTATAATGTAAGGTAACTATAAGCTTCAAAAATTTACGCAATAGTTTTTGATAGTGTTTGAATTTTGAGCTGATGTATCTAGAGTTAATAGGTTGATGGTTTCTTGTGCTTACGGAGTTAGAGATAGGACAAATTATTGGGTGACCTTTCATATTAGATGTAATTATGGTGGTGGTTTGACTTTTTGGGTAATGAAATCTTAGGTATTGCTGATTTTCATAAGTGGAGAGGAGATATGTAATTAACAAAAGGGATAGCAGAGAAAGTAAAGACATTGTATTAGATGGCCCCATAGTATGTAGCAGAGTTATATTTTTTTATTATATTTTCACCACAATATGAAGAAAGGATAAGAAATGGAGGAGAGAGGTGAGGGGCTAAGTGTCTAAGATCTAATACTAAGAAAAACTCCATTTCAATATTTCTTTCCTGTCAAGATAAAGAATTAGTATTAAAGACTGCATGGTCAAACTATCTTATTAAAATGGGGAATAATATAATCATATTTGACAATGACTACTCTTTTTCAGTGATAATCCATTACAATGTTGGAATTAAAATAGCAAATTAAAAAATTAAAAGACAATAAAGCTCCTGGTAATGATTGAATTACACTTGAACTATACAAATTGTTACCAAAGGAGGCATTACTTATTTTATTGCAAGTATTTTCTTTAGTTAACAATATTCCTAATATTCATCCATCTTGAAAATATACATTTATTTCTCCATTTAAAGCAAGATAAAGTTTGATCATTATGGTCCTCTTATAGATTCACATCTTTATTAAACATTGATTATAAGCTTTATATGTCTATTTATGTAAACAGAATTAAACATTTTCTTACATTACTAGTAGATGAAATTCAGACAGGTATTGTACTAAATAGACAATTGTACAATAATGTTAAACTATTAATTATATTAATTGATTACATCAGTAGTATGAATAAAGAGGTATTAAAATCAGTTTAGTTATAAATAAAGGATTTGTTTCTGTTGAACTGTTTCTACTTATTCTCTGGTATGAAAATGTATAATTTTTTCAAATAATTTCACACAGCTTATTGATTATCTTTATCAGAATACAATTGCTTTTGTAAAATTAGGTTCATTTGTTTCCCAATCAATTACAATTTGTGAAGACACTAAGTAAGGTTGCCCATTATCCCCTTTATATTTGGTTTGGTGATGGAACCATTAGCAAATTGTATAAGATCAAATTCTAATATAAAAGGGTTTAAAATAAATGATAGTTATTCCTCTAAAATATATATATTTGTAAATGCTATTTCACTGACAATTGGTAACATTGATACTTCATCTGCCCTTTAATTAAATCATTAAACATTTTTGAATCTATATCAGGATTAAGTTTTAATACCAGCAAAACAAATATTTTATTAATTAATGATTAATCTAATTATTCAATGAAAAAGCTTACTGAATTTAATTTGGTTAAAAAGCAAATTAAATATGTGGGGATCATATTGTTGTATAATTGTAAAGAAATACTACTGATTAATTATAATCACATTTTGGATTCCATATAGTTGTTATTAGATAAATAGAACAAGTTGTGTTTTGTTTCTATGGAAGACAGGTTAGCATTAATCAAGATGATTATCTTACCAAAAATATACATGATTTAATCAACTTATCTTTTTCCCCAGTAAAGAGTTTATTAAACAATTTAGTGATATACTCTTAAAATTTATTTGGTTCCTAAATAAACCAGGATGACTTTAGGTCATCATAAATGAGATTGGATACATGGAGCAGTAGTTTTTCCTCAAAAAGAATTATATGCTTTATCTGGAGTTATCAAAATGGTTGCATTATGGTTAAATTCAAGTCATTCATCCAGTTGAAAAGAACTTCATGAAATGATCTTTTTTAACAGTGACACTGTCATATCTACACAACACACTCAGATTTCATGGAATAATTTTAAAAGGTTACTAAATGAATAAGAGCAGAAAGGCAAGGAGGCTAGATCCAATCCACAATGATTTATTCACGAATTAATGTAAGCACTTTTGGTTGACAAAATATACAACCTTCCTCAAACAAATCATTCAAAAAATGATAAGAATTTAAATGTAAAAGCATGGACTCACAACAAGGAAAAGACATGAAACATTCATTTAAATACCAAGTGACCACACAAAAAAGTATGACAAAAATGACACAAATAAGAATTTTTTTAACTACATTTTAAAGTATGCAAATACAAAATGTTTAGACTTAAAATGCTTAACCATATAGACAGTCTTTGTTTCACATCATCTAATATCCCCTACATTGTTTACTTGTGTTAATAATATCACAATTTCATCAATATTTTTAAAAATGTCACCATATTGGTGTTTATAACCAGAAAACAGTAAATCTTTATTAACCTTTTTATTTAAAAATTTCTTATTTGTGTCATTTTTGTAATACTTTTTTGTGTGGTCGCTTGGTATTTAAATGAATGTTTCATGTCTTTTCCTTATTGTGATGAAGTCCATGTTTTTACATATAAATTCTTATCTGGTAGTGTTTAGTATGAACGATGATATTTTGTTTCATAATGTTAAAAATAATCTTTTTTATTTACTATTATTATTTTAAAAAGTTAATAAAATGTTTTTGGAAAAATAATTGGGAGGTACATTTTATATATTATTTTTTTAAATTTTATTTATCTTATCTATTTTATTTTTTAACTTTGAAAACCCACTGGACAAAGTGTCGACTGGGGAACACTGTTTAATTAAGTGGTTTGCTCAAAGTGTCAGTGGAGCAACAGGTAGCACACTTACCTTTAATGCAGAAGGCTGTGGGTTCTATTCCCACACCAGGTAGATTGATTGCTGACACTGTAATGTGACATAAGGGGGTACTGCACTCCTCAGTGTGCTGTCCTTTGGATAAGATGTTAAACCAAGGACCCATCTGCTTGAGTTGTTGGTAGCTCAGGTGGATCTAAAAGATCCCATGGCTCGTACTGAAAATTTTAGTGATATATACATTACATATTATTTGGATATTGCCATTATTTACATCTATTTACAAATCTCCATACATTGTAAACTTCAATTTAAGCATCCCCCCCACTCTTTTATCTACAATCAAAACATTATTTTTTTCCAAAATCTTTGTCAAAGTCCATTTTCCATTGTATTTAATTTAATTTAATTTAGTCACTCATTCCATATAATCCATAAAGCATAAAATATTTCTTTGTCCATTTTCTCAACTTCTTCCAGTTTACATGCACCGTAATAACCAAATTCTATTATGCCCATATTTATTTGTTCATATTTTTACAAACTTTTCACCCTATTATCTTTACATATTTCTTTCCACAAATTATTAACTCTTTCATATATGAAAAACACATGTTCAGTAGTCTCAAACTCTCCACATTTATATTCTTATGTAACCGGCAATTTTCTAATAGACAATGGGCATTCAAAAGACATGCATAAATGGGCGTGCCTTCATTGAAGGTTGAATGTCAAGCTGGCACCTCGGTGTTCGTGAAAATATACTGCCAATCATTAGCGGACCGGAGGTCCGCTGTGGCGACCCCTAACCGGGAAAAGCCGAAAGACAACAACAACATTCTTTAATATTTTTGTAGTTATATCTCATCATTATGTTTTTTCTTATTTAGTTCTATATCATTCCATGGATCAATACAATAAAATGCTTTCATAATACTCATGCACCATTCCTTTCTATTTTTTCACACATATTCTTTTTTATTTTTCATAACACAATTTTGTTTTGGTACTCTTTCATTTCTTCACTCAGAATGATTTTACTTCATTTTTTAACTTCCATTCCTTACCACAATTCTTTGTATTTATAATATAGTATCATTTCTATTAAGTTTTTATTTTCCTTCATAATTCCCTTTAATACCTTATATAAAATTTAAGATTCTGCATGTACTATTGAGCTTATTAAACCCAAACATCATTGGTCTTCTTTCATATACAGAATCCCTCTTTTGACTAGATTCAGTCTAGAGCCCCACATAAAAATGAATATAATCATCATTATTTCCTTTTCATAGCTAATAGAAATCATATAAATGTTAGCAACATAAGCAATTTTTTATTACCATAGTGTTCAACGTGTGTGCTTTTTTTCTATATGAAAATCTATATGATTTCCAAAAATGAGTCTTATCCTGTACTACTTTGAGTACATTATCCCATTGTTGTCTGTATTCATTCCCTCCACGTTATTCCTAATATAGCTTTATATTTTTCATATATCATACCTTCTTAACCAATCCTTTACTTTTCTCCTTATTAATACTTAAACTGATTTTTTTAAATTTATACTTAATTTTTCATTTACTTTTTCCATCCATACTTTATTTTAACAATTCATACAACATCATCTACATAATTATAAATTATTGGCAATTGTTCTTACTTCATCATTTTGTATCCGCCACTACTTGACATTTTATTAATTTCCTTCACTATTACATTCATAACTAATGAGAAAATTACACCACTAGCTGGGTAGCCCTGCTTTATTCCACATTCTATTTTTATTTCTTTCCCAATCCAGCCATTTACATTTAGTTTCACATAGTTCCTTTCATAAACAGATTTTATTACTTGTAATGTATTTTTGCTTACATTATATGCCCTCAATATTAACCATAATAATTTATATTGAATATTATCATAAGCTTTACTTATATCCCCTATCATAACATTTGCTTCTACATTTTTATTTTTATCATCAGTTATTTCTCTTATTATCCATAATAACTCGACTTCCTTTTCCTTTTCTTCCAAATACATTTTGGTCATATATTCTATCCATTTTTTTCTGTAACCTTTTTGTTATTATTCTCATAAAAAATGTATAATCTGTATTATTCAATGCTATAGGTCTCCATTTTTTCTATCTCCTCTTTATTTCCCTTTTTAAATATAAATTTTATAACTCCTGTACATATATCTTTAATTCCAGTTTCTACCCATTCATTCATAACTTCTATAAAAATTATTTTTTGCCACTCTTTCATTTCTGTATACATACCATATTCAATTCCATTCAGTCCTGTTGCAGAATTCATGTTAATATCTTTTAGAATTTCATTCAATTCTTTCATGATTATTTTTTGTTGTAAATACTCACTATCTTCCTTATTTAATTTTTTACCTTTATGAATTTGTTCTATGTTTTCTTCTCTCTTAACAAATAATTCCAATACATGTTCTTTAATTATTTCATATATTCATTCTTGCTGTCTCATTCGCTTACCTTTCTTATTTTTTAATTCTCTTATTATGTTTCCTACTTTTATTATTTTACTCAAATATGGTGCTACCTCTTCTTTCTTTCCTTGCAAACAATATTTTTGCTTATATAACACGTTAATTTTAATTTGATTAATTTTATATATTTCTCTTTCTTTTTCATAAAAGGAATTTGTCTTCTCTAATAAGTCTCTAAATGTTTCTTGATTTAATATCTTATATCTCCCTTTGTCTTTTCTTCTTTTCTTCCATATACATTTTAAAAGTACTTTTTTATGGTTTGCTTTAACATTAAGCCACCAAACAGTCCAATTCTCATAAAACTCCATCATAGTCATATGACTGTTCCATAATTCCACAAGTTCTTTTTTCTCTTCTAATTCTAATTCATTTTCATTAATTCTCTTTATTCCTTTTCCTATTCTTATAAATTCTTCATTTTCCTGTACTTTAACCCATATTGTCACATGATCTGAAAATTCAGCATACTTAATTCATTTTTTTATAACTTTTAAACTACCAGAGATTAAAAAATAATTGATTTCTGTCCTAAATTCATTCCTTTTATAGGTCCGGTGGTTATTCACCCATACACTTAACTTTCTACTTCTCATAATTTCTTTAACCATTTTAACATCAAAATTATTTTTCCTTAAATTATAATTAAAATCACCTACCACCATAATGTCCATACTTACAAAAACATATTCAAGAATATTTTTAAACATCATTACTCTCTCTTTTTTGTTACATATGCATATAAAGCTGTAATTCTATATACATATCTTTCCATCTCACATCTATTATCGTAGTTCATCCTAGTTCCACTATGGTTACATCTAATATTTTAATGCTTTCTTGACATAATATACATATGCCCAAGCATGTTTCTTTCCCCATGTTCCAAACTACCACACCATTCCAAAGTTTTTCAGTTTGTGTTGTTTTTTCCTCTATTAATAATCTGATATCTTCCAAAACAATAATACGCACATCTACTACAGCACACCATTGTAATATACCTATTCTTCTTTTAAGATTTTTCATACTGTTCACATTTAAAGCTAATATTTTCAGCATGTAAGAACAGTTTGTATAATAAAATGTTTATCCCTTTTCTTTCTTATTTTCTCTAAGCATTATGTTTTTGAATTTTCTTTTCATTTCTTTAACTCTTTTCCCTGTCAAATTATTTTTATTTCTTACTGTGCACCAGTCAGCTTCTTCCTCATTTGTCTCCTCTGTTTCTTTTTCCTTGTTACTTACTTTAACTTTATGTATAACCTCTTTATCAATTACATATTTTGTACATTTTCTTGTGTAACATATTCTACTATCTCTTTATCCTGTATAACTTCATTTTCATTTTCTTGCACATTCATTTCACATTCTAGCCATGAATGACCAGTATTGCCACATTTTTTGCACTTTAAATCACATTTTTTTGCATTATGCCATGTTTTGTCACATAAATAACATCTTTTTTTACCATATTAATTGATTAAATGATAATTTTCCACAAAAAATAACAAGTTTTTGGTTGACCCCTGTATTTCACAAAACCTCTGTTACCATAAACATCAATAATACTATGAACATGCATAACATTTTCATTTTCCATTTTCAGTATTAGTCCACATTCCCACCCCCAAGTCCATAGTCCTCTTTCATCATACATTTTTGTAGTGTCCATTACTTCTTTACATATAGTTAACAAATATTCTTTCAGTTCTTTTGCTTCAACTTCAGTTCTAAACTGGATCATTATTCTTTTTTGTTTGTCTGTAAAAAGATTGCACAACATATTCTGACCATGGATAAATGTTTTTCTTTTGTTCATATGAACCCCAAAAATGTCCATGGCCTGCCCAGTCTCAAATATCAAGTCACAAAAAGTCTATTAATTAAAATTAATGCTCTTACCTCTTTTGTTTTGACACCCATAGGTGCTATGACAGAGTCCCAAACCTTATACCTGTCCAAACTTTCTTCTTTTTACAGCTCGCATGTACTGTATACTTATTTTTTGGTTTTTTATTTCTTCTTTACTCCTTCTCCCACAGTTTGTGCATAAGGTTTTGTCTCTTGAACTTTTTCTGGCACAGTCTCTTCTTCTCCCTTTTCTTCTTCTATTTTCTCCATAATGTCACTCCATGAAATTGCAGCTCCATTTTCTTGTTCACTTTGGTTTAACATTTCTTCCAAATAATCATCCTGCAACCCTCCTGATTGGATGGTTGTAAGTATGCATTTCTCAGAGGTAACTGTCTCTCCTTCAAATAATCTCCCCTGAAAGTCTGCCCTCTGAATACATTTCTGTTACAACTACAATCTCCTTTTCTTCCAGTATCACTGTTTTTTCTGCACCCACTGTATCAGAAAAAAACTTCTAGTAGCGGTTCTACCATTTCAACTGCATTTTCATTAATCTTCACTGCATTTTCAGCCAAAGTTGAATCAGTCATATTTTCTTCCCATTCCTCCTGGCTGCATCCACGCTTGGGCAGGAAACAGGAAGTCAGGATGTGTAACATACAAATCCTTCCCCTGACTGCCAAGAGAAGGGGAGGATCCCTGATGTCCTGGCCATATTTCCCCTAATAGCATAAATACCACCGCAGATCCCCCCAGAAAAGAGGCTACTAGCCTAGTTGGATTAACCTAGTCAACAAAGGATAAATAAATAAAGTTCCACAGTAGGCAAATTGAGGTGAAAGGATTAAAACCCTATACTTTTGACTATGGGAAGCAGTTAATCAACAGGTAATAGCCACACACACACACACACACACACACACACACACACACACACACACACACACACACACACACACACACACACACACACGCACACACACACACGCATGCATGCACACACACACACACACACACACACACACACACACACACACACACACACACACACACACACACACACACACACACACAAACACTCAAACACACTCACTCACTCACTGCATATTACCAGATCCATAATATGACATCTTCAGAGTGGTACTGGCTTTTCCAAAAAGACCACACTACTACAGGCTTGTCTACAAATCATTCATTTTGAGTGTGTCATTCTAGAAAGTCTATATGTCCCTTAGTCTACAATTGAACAAATGAAAGAGAAGAAACTGGAGCTGTCAGAGCTCAGAATAGAGCAGCTGAGTAGGCCCAGGTGTTCAGGATTTAGAGCTGTGGCCAGAATAGTTTCTTTCTTTTTTTTAAATAATCCCAATCTTAAAGTGAGCCCTAGACAACTGCCTAGAACAAATTGTGCTTAATCCAGTCTTGCCTGAGATATTCATTTAAGTTGGTGTATCTTAAAGATTTACTATAAAATATGTTTGAATGGTTTGAGCACATTTAACGATAGGCATGCATATCATGAGTGGTAGTTGATTAATTCAAGAGGAACTACAGGAAAGAATGAAATGGGTTGGGCTAATTGAAAAATGGTGTGGGCTATTACAGCAGGTCAGTAACCATTACCCTTTGGGGACTTCTGCTATGATGTTGTATTAAGCAACAACTGACCCGCAGAACTCTGCTTACGAGAATAGTAATATTTTAGTAAATAGCCTAAAGTACTAAATAAGAATTGCAGAGGTGAGTTTTAGTAATTGAATGTTATACATTAGTTTTGATGAAAAAGAAATGTAAAAGTAAAACATAAGATAAGAAGATGGAGAAAGACCATGATACAATGGCACTGATTGAGAAAATACAGTGGAGGTAATCATGGTGGCAAAGATCTGGAATGAAATTAAAGAAGTTAAACAGACCCTTTCAGAAAGTATGTTTAGCCACAAAAGGAATTTTTGAAGAGTTGGTAAAGGGACTCAGTGAGCATACTACTGTGATCCAGGCATTACTGGTGGAGAACCAAGAACTGAAGGTGTGGGTGGATGCTGCTAAAGCCAGATTTGACTGAAAGCAAAGGCTATAGAACTAGACTATCAGGATAGAAGAAAAATATTAAAGTGATGGGCCTTCTGGAATATTTTGAAGGAAGAGACGGTGTCAAAGTGATTAATAGCTTACTGATAAAATGCTTCAGCATATCTGAGGACTAGATAAGAATTAAATGGGTCCATTTCACAGTGTGGCGACCAATATCTGAAAGGGGAAATGAGAGCTAATACTGGTGATTGTGAGATTGCACTCCTTTGTAATGATGGACAGGCTGTTGAAAGAGCCATGGCTGCCAAGGATATAAAAGCCAGTGATAATATAGTGTATGTGGGCCATGATTATGTGTATGAAACAAGGGTCATGCACAATATCATGTCGCAAGTGTTGAGGGATTGTCAAAGCAGAGCACTCAAACAGTACTTACACTACTCAGTCACCAGAAGAATATTTGTGCAAGGTGCTACCAGGTCTTTTACTACTTGAAAGAAAGAAATGGACTTTGTTAAAAAAAAACTATTAATCTGAAGTATGGCTCTGAGGACTGGGAGAAGCAGTTACATGATTCAACTTCTATAGAGACTGCTTCAGAGATGAACGGGTAATGGGTCAGTCAGGTACTTTTGTCTCTTTTGTAAAAGGCAAAACTTAATAGATAAGGTACAGTTAATTAAAGTACTGAGAAGGAGAGGGAGTTATAAAAATGGACTTTAACATCAAAGTATGATAAGGGGATAATTTTATTATGAATAGTTTAAAAAGACCAAAAAGTGAGTCATAGTTAAGAAACTGTAGTTTAAGTAAGTTCAAGGCATCTCTAATAGATATTTTTATGGACATTTTGAATGATAGCTTGGTTTGAGCACTGCTATATGAAAATTGAAATCTGTTTAAGTTAAACAGCTAGCTAGACAATTAATGCAACAGGAGTGAGAAAGGATAGTATATGACTGTATCAATCATGTTACATGACATTAATTTCCATAGAGATGTGGGTGAGGGGTAAACTACAAATCAAAATATTTGAGATATGAACTGAACTACTAATTATATTGGGATATGTGGCCATAATCTATTGGAAACAATTGTAGGTAACCATGAAGCGAGTGGAAGTGGAAGTAAAATAAATGTAGTCTGAGAAGTAGTATACTAAACATTTTTCCATTGCATTGTTTGTGTGTGAGAGTAGTGCAAGGGTTGTCTTGGATGGGTGGGCAGAGGGTTAGGGGCTGCACTGATGTTTATCCTTTTCCCACAGACAATTTGAATGACAGATTAGTTACACCATTGCTATCTAAATGTTGAAATTTATTTAAGTTAAATGGTTAGCTAGGCAGTTAATGCAAACATTAGATAAGATAATGTATGATCATATCAGCAATGTTTTCTGATAATCATTTCTGTGGAGGAGGAGTGATGGGTTTGATATAAATATATTTTATATATATATATATATATATATATATATATATATATATATATATATATATATATATCACCAACATGAATCCAGCACTGCTGAAATATAGTAAACATACACTGAAGGAGCAATAGTTCTTTATTCCATGGCTCGCAGACAATAGACAATCAAAAACCAAACCGATTTCACCCTTTAGGCATCATCAGTGGATCAAGAAAATAAACACCAGTCACCTTTTATACGTCTCCCTTAAAGAGACATATCACATATTGTCATGTTACCACAATAATATACATTTTTTAGAAAAATACATGTATATATACACACTATAAACCTCACATATAAATATATACATGTATACATTCATACACACATACATACATATACATATACAAACATATGTATACACACATATACACACATGCATACAAATGCACACACACACATACATATAGAACTGGCAGGATAAATTATAGTTCACTATAAGTTCTCATTCAACCCTGGCCTATACAAAGCCCCCAGAGTCAAAATCCACATCCTTTCCTTTTTATCCAATATTGAATGTTTTCTATCATCCCCTAGAATATTCCTATTTATTGTATCTATCCCAACAAATATAAAATGGGCCGTATTATGGTCAATTTTATGTTTATAAAGTGCACTCCGTACTCTTTGACATTTAATGTCACTAATATGTAATGCCACTCTATTTTTAAAAGATTTCGACGTTTGGCCTACATAGAATGCCCCACATCGACATATTGCCATATATACAACCCATTCGGTCCTACACGTAATCAAATGTTTTATATCAAAAACTTTAGAAGTGTTAATAGATGTAAAGGATTTAGTTTTAGGGATAATATTACAATAAATACATCTACCACAAGGATTACAGCCTATACTTATATCTTCAATTTTTTTATCCACTCTCATTTTTTTATACCAAGACAGAGACTCTCCAATATTTCTACCTCTTTTGTAACCAAACTTACAGTATTCACCCAAATAACCACCAAAAAACTGGTCCTGTTTTAAAATGTACCAATAGTTATTTACTATATGTCGAAGTTTGAACGTATTAGTTCCAAAAGTAGTAATTAACCTACATGGAACATTCTCATTCATGATCTCAGAAGAATCTCTAGATTCCAAATTTCTCTTCATATTCGAAGCCTTTGACATTTCCTTATCAATATCTTTCTTATTATAACCTCTTTGTTTAAATCTAAAACCCATATTTTTTATCTCTTGTCCAAATTCTTCCTCATTACTACAAATACGTCTAACCCTCTGTAGTTGATTTCTCGGAATATTTGAAATAATGTGTTTTGGATGACAGCTATCTGCTCTCAATAATGAATTTTTAGTAAATGGTTTTCTATAAAGACTTGTCCCTAAAGTACCATCATCATTCAAAACCACATGTACATCCAAAAAATCAATTGCTTTCTTCTCTTTTCTATCAACAAAAACAATATCAAATACATTGAAATTTAGATGTTCAACAAAGATATCCCATTCATCTGGTGAACCTGACCAAATGGCCCAACAGTCTTCGAGATATCGACGCCACATTATCAATTTTGATTTAAATGGAACACCCTCCTCATAGATCAAACTGCACTCAAGGTACCCCATAAAAAGATCTGCATATATTGGTGCAAATCTTGTACCCATTGCAGTACCATTTATTTGCAAATAACATTCCTTTCCAAAAAAGAAGATATTATTTTTCAACACAATTTCTATTAAATCAATCAACAGAGAGCAATGTTCGGAAGAATATAAGCCATACTGTAATAACCAATATTTAACAGCTTCTATACCACCATGGTGAGGAATACTTGTATATAACGATTGTACATCGAGTGTACAAATATAACAATCTTCAGACAACCATATATCATCCATTAGTTGTAAAAATTCATTTGTATCTTTAATTCTAGAGTTAACAAGGGTTAATAAAGGTTTTAATTGTTGCTCCAAATAGGCTGAAATCGACTCTGTAAGAGACCCTATTCCTGATACTATAGGTCTACCAGGGGGTGGAAAAATATTTTTATGAATCTTTGGTAATATATATAATAATTGGGGTTTTGGAGTATTAGCTATCAATTATTTTAATAGATTTTCATCAATATATCCTTCTGATTTAAATTCTTTTATTCTTTCATCATTTTTTTGTTTCAAATCAGAAGTAGGATCAGACAAAAGTTTTAAGTAAAACCTGTCATTACCTAATTGTTTCTTAACTTCTCTTATATATTCCTCTACATCCCATATTACCAAGGCCCCACCCTTATCTGCTTTAAGTATCACTAAATCTTTATTTTCCATCAATCCTTTCAAAGCTACCCTTTCTTTTGATGTCAAATTATACCCATGGTGTCTGAAGATGTTATTTTGATTTTTATGAAGTTCACCAAGTATACTTTCTTCAAACAATCTCACCCTAGGAAGATAAGGGGGTACAAAGTTACTTTTTTTAAATCTAAAACCAGAGGTAGTAGAAATGTCACTTCTAGTATGAAAGAAATATTTTAAATTCAAACTTCTACAAAAGTTTTTAATATCCATGCACATATCATGTTGGGACAAAAAGAAAGAAGGTACATAGTTAAAGCCTTTATTCAACACAGCTTTCTCATCAGCATTTAGCTGATAGCTAGTTAGATTTACTATGAGTCCTTCATCATCTATTTCTCTTCCATCAATCTCTCAAATTTCTCCCTCATTTCTTTCAAGTATTCTCTTCCGATGTTTCTTTCTACCCCTTCTAAAGGGCCTTCTTTCGATCTCACTTTTTTATGTATAGGAGAAGGTATCTCAAGTGTCTCAAGGTCTGTATCCATGCTAACTGCATTGGAGGACATTTCTGAAGTACTGGATTCAGGATTATTACCATACAGTATGGATTTCAAAATTGACTTGCTTCTCTTACGCTTTATGCATTTAGATTTAACATTTTCACTAAAACGCACTGCCCTTTTAGATTGTTTCCAGGTATAGGTATTGTCATTTTTAGCGTCACCTACATCTCTATTAAACTTTTTTAACTTCTTAGTTTTAACCTCAGAGTCAAAAGTATTCATTTCTTCCACATATTTTTTAAATAAACCACTGAAACCATCCATTTCACTATACTTTTGCACTAATTCTAAACAGTCATCCACTCGTTGTTTAACCTTGGTTAAACTATCTTCATAAAATGAGATTAACAGTTCAATAAACAATTTGGATGCCGTCGTCTGTATGGTACGCCATTTTGTCAAAAAGTCAACATTTTCCTTTCCCACACCCGGTTCTACATATATTCGTAAACCTCGTGGTATTAAATCAGCGTTAAGATAAGCCTTAAGTAGCTTAATATGCCATATTGTTGAACGATATTTTTTCGTGATAAACGCCAGTTCTTTAAAGTCATACTGCATTTGTGACATCGTAGTATTCTCAACACTACTCATATTCATACCTTTCCATTGTCTGCCATCAAGCCAAGTCACATCTTCTTTATCCAGACTCAGAGTATCAATATACTTTTTTAAATCGCCCCCTTCAGCCATCGCGCCAAAAAGTTTTTTATAATAATCCACTCGTTCTTCAAGAGAAACAGTAATTCCAACCCGCCAATGCAGGTAACACGAATAACAGCACCAAGCCCAAGTATCAACAAACGCCAAAATAACCACTTGTGCGCGTTAGACATAAATATGCGTGCACGAAAAGTATTTAAATCACCAACATGAATCCAGCACTGCCCAAATATAGTAAACATACACTGAAGGAGCAATAGTTCTTTATTCCATGGCTCGCAGACAATAGACAATCAAAAACCAAACCGGTTTCACCCTTTAGGCGTCATCAGTGGATCAAGAAAATAAACACCAGTCACCTTTTATACGTCTCCCTTAAAGAGACATATCACATATTGTCATGTTACCACAATAATATACATTTTTTAGAAAAATACATGTATATATACACACTATAAACCTCACATATAAATATATACATGTATACATTCATACACACATACATACATATACATATACAAACATATGTATACACACATATACACACATGCATACAAATGCACACACACATATACATATAGAACTGGCAGCATAAATTATAATTCACTATAAGTTCTCATTCAACCCTGGCCTATACAAAGCCCCCAGAGTCAAAATCCACATCCTTTCCTTTTTATCCAATATTGAATGTTTTCTATCATCCCCTAGAATATTCCTATTTATTGTATCTATCCCAACAAATATAAAATGGGCCGTATTATGGTCAATTTTATGTTTATAAAGTGCACTCCGTACTCTTTGACATTTAATGTCACTAATATGTAATGCCACTCTATTTTTAAAAGATTTCGACGTTTGGCCTACATAGAATGCCCCACATCGACATATTGCCATATATACAACCCATTCAGTTCTACACGTAATCAAATGTTTTATATCAAAAACTTTAGAAGTGTTAATAGATGTAAAGGATTTAGTTTTAGGGATAATATTACAATAAATACATCTACCACAAGGATTACAGCCTATACTTATATCTTCAATTTTTTTATCCACTTTCATTTTTTTATACCAAGACAGAGACTCTCCAATATTTCTACCTCTTTTGTAACCAAACTTACAATATTCACCCAAATAACCACCAAAAAAAACTGGTCCTGTTTTAAAATGTAGCAATAGTTATTTACTATATGTCGAAGTTTGACCGCATTAGTT
This sequence comes from Protopterus annectens, assembly GCF_019279795.1. Classification (NCBI taxonomy): domain Eukaryota; kingdom Metazoa; phylum Chordata; order Ceratodontiformes; family Protopteridae; genus Protopterus; species Protopterus annectens. Next base: position 200,500,471 of record NC_056734.1, read on the forward strand.
CCAAAAGTAGTAATTAACCTACATGGAACATTCTCATTCATGAGATCAATTGGGAGAGGAAACAGATTAGAGAATGACAGGACAATAATTTAGGTTAAATAGAAGGTAGGTAAGAGAGGATGAGAAGAGGAAATGAACTAGCACTGGGATATATAGATGGGAAGGAGAGGAACAGTTGTGAAATCCAGAGAATTATAGCAGAAAGAGGGCAGAAGGATGCGGCACATGTTAAGAAGCAAGGATTGGCAATGGCTGCATGGCTGCCTATGCACTGCCATAATTATTACAGATCTAGGGAGGTGGAGGTGAGCTATATGAAGTTAATATGAACATAAGTTGAATTTATCTTGGTTTATTGTATATATGTATATAGTTAAACTGGGGATAAGGAATGGGCATATACATTCAGTGTTTGAGAATAACAGAAGAGAGGTAGATGGTATTAGAGTAGGTGGTAGAAAATGGAAGAAAGATATGCCATGTAAGAGAAGAATGCAGAAGTTAATAGAGAATAGGGGAGGAAGGATAGACATGAGTGTTGAGGGAATAAAGTTCTATAGGGTATGGTGCAGAACAGAATACTTTTGAGGTAGTGACATTTAATGTAAATTGGTTCAAGGATAGGAACAGGAGGGAGAGGTTATTAAGTTATGCAAAGGGTCTAAAGGTGCTTCTAACTGGATTTCAAGAAACACATATGACATTGAAGAGCAGAGCAGGATAAGAATTAATGGTTATGAAGTGGTAGATAATTTTGCATGGAGAGAAAAGAGAAGGAGAGGAGTATTTTTTTGAAGAGGAAAGGATGGCCATTAAAAATAAAAGATAAGAAGAAAGATGGAAAAGGAATGGAATGGTTGCAGGAATAAAAGGGGGATAGAAGGGACTGAGCTAATGGTATTTGAAATTTACATACCACTGGGAATCAGGTACAATGCACTTAGGGAGATAATGACACAAATGGGGAGGTTTCAAGAAGAATAGTGATTTATACAGGAGACTAGAATTTAAATATAAGTAGAGAGGAAGTGAATAAATGACCTCAGAAGGTGAGAATAAATAGAGAGGGAGACACCTAAGGCAGCATTTGATATTTATGTGGCTAGTGGGTATATGAAGTGTTAAGAGAGAGATACAACTAGGGGAGGCATACTCCAGTGGACCCCTGCCATAAATAAACTGTACAACAGAAGGAGGAAGCTACTACATGATAGAGCAAAATCCCTAATAGGGAAGGCATCTCTGATCAGTACTAGCAAAAAATTATGATCCCTCATAAAATCCTCCAAGGCCAGCTTCGAGAGAAAAATTGCACAGGACACCAAAGACAATCATAAGGCTTTTTTCAGTTATGTTAGAAACCTGGGATGCAACTCCCAGACTTGTTCTGAGTTGATTCTATATGACAAAAAATACATTGAACCCACAGACATCGCCAATATCCTGGCAGACAGGTTCAGTGCAAACTTCTCCCCTCCCCAAAGAGCAAGTATCTATCCCAGCAGAGGGCTGCCTCCCAAACATCTCTGATGCTCAGGTGAAGGCTGCCCTCTCCAAAGCAAAAAACACTGCTTCCATAGGACCAGATGGCGTCCCAGGTTGCATCCTACATGAACTCCAAGAGGAACTAATCCCTCAAATAAAGCAGCTATACAATCTCAGCCTCACTACAGGATATGTGCCCACAGAATGGCGTACAGCAACAGTGGTCCCATTCCACAAAGGTGGAGCCTCTACGGACCCTGGAAACTATCGCCCCATAAACTTGACTAGCTTAGTCTGCAAGACTATGGAGAGGATAATCATGGAGCTACAGACACTAGATCCTACCCAGTTTGGCTTTGTCAAGGGCAGATCCTGCCTTTTGAACCTGATTGACTTCTTCGAAACAGTCACCAAAGCCATAGATGAAGGGAAGGTAGTCCACACAGCCTATCTGGACCTTGCAAAGGCATTTGACACAATACCCCACTCAGGCATCATAGATAAGCTATCCAGCTTAAATATAAACCCCTATGTCACAAGATGGGTCGCAAACTGGCTCAAAGACAGAACCCACAGAGTGAGAGTTGCTGGAGCCATGTCAGACTTGAAACCAGTCACAAGTGGCATCCCACAGGGTTCTGTCCTGGGACCACTCTTGTTTAGTATATACTTTTCCGATGTACAGGCAAACGTGGGAGGACTATGGCTCACCAAGTTCGTAGACGACTGCAAACTGGGCACCATAATCAACTCTCAGGCTGACACAAACATCCTTCAAAAAGGTCTCACAGAGACAGATAACTGGTGCCAGCACCATGGTCTAAAGTTAAATGCCAAAAAATGTATAGTCATACCCTTTGGCAAAAACAATGTGCCCACAAATTACCACATAGGCGGAAACCCATTAAGTACAGAGAAAGTTATTAGGGACCTGGGGACCCAAGGTGATAGCAATCTCTCCTTTGAAAACCACATTGCCAAAGTGGTTAGAAAGACCTTCTACATAGCCCACCTCATCACGAAGGGTTTCACATCTAGATCAAGAGAGGTAATTGTGCCCCTTTATTCATCCCTCATCAGGCCCATCATAGAATACAATGCCCCTTTTGGGATGTACCTTACCCAACACCTGCAGCAATTAGAAAAACCCCAAAAGTATCTCACCAAGAGGATCAAGGGTCTCAAACAGATGCCATATGCTGCTCGGTTAAAAACTCCAGCTCTACTCAGTTGCATACCACCTACTTGAGGCGATCTATGCCTGACATACAAAGCTATGTCAAATCCAGAATTAATGGACATGCTCCACCTCAGTAAATCTAAATCCCTTAGAGCCACACGCTCGAGGGACTTGAACCTCAGCACAGAAATAAATAGAACTTGCTGGAGGGACAGGTTCATAACCCAGAGGCTCCCTTCACTCTGGAATAGAATTCTAGTTCATGTGAGGCAGAGCACCTCACTGAATCTCTTCAAGAAGAATCTCGATAGGTGGATGGGGGATTGTAGGTTTGTCCCAGGGATTACTCCCGTGTCACTATTAGACAGAGGCACAGTAAACTAAACCTTAAAGGGCACAGTATACTCAAATCAAGGGGTGGCGTAAGCCATACAGAATCAGGCTAGGCTTATAATTGCCTCAGGGCAGATAGCCTAGTATGAACCTATGAACCTATGAACCTATCATATTTCAGGATAACATATACATCTACTGGAGAGAGTGCTACAAAGCCAGTAACATTATCTGGTCCTACACTTATTGAATTAAAAGTAAAAATCTTGAAAGACATCTGAGCTACCCACATACATCATTCAAAGGAAAGGAGATTGAGAATGGGCTAAATCACTAATACAGAAAGAAATAGAAGAGGTGGAGCATAGCAAGGAAGGATGGTTGGACAGAAAAATAAATATCAGAGGTCAGATTCACGAAAGAATGAGGCAAAAAATAATGAAACAAGGAAATATGAGAATGGCACTTTTGGCAGAATTAGTTTTAATACAACTGGTGAGGCAGAAATGAAAGAAATAAAGGCAAATTAAACAATAGTTTCAAGTGTGGGAGGAAGAAAAAATATGAGAAAGGAAGATTGCAGCAAAAAAGTTGTTTACAAGTGTTGTGCCTAATGCTACTTGAACTTTAGCAGTCAGGTTATGACAACAGGAACCAGAGGAATGTATTGGGTAAGAAAGAAGGGCAAAACCAGGAAGAGGAAGAGTTGTAGGGGATGCTAGGACTATTTAGGGAATGCTTCCAGGAGCTATATATGGATGAACAGAGAGAGGGAAAGTGGGGAGCAGGGGAGCCATGGCTGGAGGTTACCAGAGTTAGGGCAGAAAAAGCACATGGACAGGGATTCATTGATGAAATTGATAACAAGGGAGAAGTTGGAAAGAGCAGTTGAAGATATGGTGAAGGGGAAATCACCCCTGAGTGATGGAATTCCCATAGAATCTTAGAGGTTAAATAAGGAGATAGCCATTTCCACCTGATTATGATTATTTAACAAATTTTAGAAGGAATTAGGCCACAAGAATCTTAAAGAGAATCAATACTATCTGTAATAAACAAAGAGAGGAATGGTTCTTCATACCTAGTATCATATATGCCCATATCCATATTAAATCATGATTATAAATGTTTTATGGAAATTTAATCAGAAAGATTGTGAAGAATTCAGAAAAATAAATAATTAAAGATGACCAAACAGGATTTTATGGAGGTGAGCATACAACATCTGGTAATACTCTTAAAACTATATTGATTTTGCAAGATACACAAGAAAAGGGAAACAAACTGGGACTGATTTCTTTAGCTGTGGAGAAAGAGTTCAGTAGGTTGGATTGGCAGTGTATGTTTAGGATGATGGAGAGATTGGGGTTTCCAGATGCTTGGGTTAGATTATTGTAAGAATTGTATACTGGTGCAAGTGCTAAGGTAAATATGAGGACAGGACTAACAGAGAAGATAGATCTCAGACAGGGAACAAGATAGCAGTGACCCCACTCCTGTTTCAAATTTATATTGAATTCTTAGCAGAGGCAATAAGGCAATCAGACTTAAAGGGTTATAAATGGGAAGGTACACAGAATAAAATTACCTTATACATGGACATTTTAGTGACTTTAAGTGAGTACAGGAAGGAGGGGTTTAAAGTTTGCTGAAGGAATTTGGAAACCAATCAGGTTTTAAAGTGAATAGAGAATAGAAAAATTAAATAAGGGTGAATGAAGGATAAGGGAGAATATTGTAACGAGGAGAGGATTTTCAGGTGGAATAAATATGATATTTAGGGATATGGATAAGTGACTGTGTAGTGAAAACAAAGAAATATACTTATGATAAGATATGCAAAGAAGACCAAAGAACAGTTACATTGGAATGTATCCAGAATGGATATGGATCAGAAAGTACAGGTTTTGCAAATGTTTATGATGTCACAATTTGGTTATGCAAATCAAGAGTTTTGAGCTTTGCTGGAGAACTATACGTTGAAAAAGGTAAAGTAAATGCTGAGAGATTTGCTATGGGGAGAGGAAAACCTAGATTAAATTGGGAGAAGCTGACTTTGGTTACAAAGATGGAAGATTTGGGAGTCTCCAATTTAAAGAGTAGTTTGACAGCATTCATGGAAGGAAATATTTTGAGATTAATAGAGAGTATTATGCAGACTGGAAAAGAATTTTCAGAGAGAGACAGAACCAATGGAGAAAAAAAAAAGGATGCGTTGAATGAATTACTGGAAACACTTAAAAATGAGTTGAAGAATAGCTTAAGAATGCACAAAGAATTTATAAAGAAAAGTGTCATGAGGAAGATATGGAAGTGTGGAAATAGAGGGTGATTATGATAGGTGGATTAGAAAAGGATGAGGAAACTAAAACAGTCTTTGGAGGCTGAGGGTTAGACAAACAGAAATGAAATAGGGTTGCGTTTTGTAGGGTTGCTTGATTCCACTCACGTAATGTGATCCGGATGCTCCCTCCCTGCCATAAACCTAAAGGATAATCCTCTTACTAAATCTGAAGATGCCCCTGAAGCTGTTTGCTTGCAAGGCTTTTTAAAGAGTAAACTCCAAAAGAAGCATTCTTTCATTAATGTGATCCGGGTGCTCCCTCCCTGCCATAAACCTAAAGGATATTCCTCTTACTAAATCTGAAGATGCCCCTGAAGCTGTTTGCTTGCAAGGCTTTTTAAAGAGTAAACTCCAAAAGAAGCATTGTTTCATGTATGTTGCAACTTACCTACTTTATCATCAGTATCAGTATTGACTATACTTATTTGGTAACCCCTCCATGAGAGATCTAGCAGCCTAACACAGACCCCTACCCACTACCTCTACCCAGTCTTTTTTACCATACCTCCTTACTTTGGAATTAACACCCCTGCTTTTACCTCTCCCAGTTGCCTTTTTTCCTGCTGACCACTAGATGGCAGCATTCTACCACCATATTCTTTAGCTTTTATGTATCTAGCCTATAAGTCCTAATCCTTTTTGTAGTGACTATTACTGTCCTAATCCCCTTGCTAAAGGATTTAAATTTGACTATCACCTTCATAATCTTTTTACTAAATTTTTGTATTGATAACAGTTTGTTTTACCTTTATTTTCTCCCTAATTTCAACAGTATAAAGCCAAAACACTAAAGACAGCGTTACTTTAATACTAGGCATTATTTCTTTTTAGGCGCCACTTTCAAACCCTCTTTCTCAGCATCCTCCTCACCCTGGTACTGGAGCTGCATTTTGTAGGGCTGCTTGACTCCACTCACGGTAGGTTGGCAAAATTGTATTTTTGTGTGTATGTATCATTGGTTGCCTGTTCTGCTATTGTATTTTTTCCTTGTATTACTTACACAACTTAACCTGCCTGTCCAGAGCCTGTATTTCCCCTAGTTAGTTGCTAAAGTACAACTATGTCATAACTATAAACTATATTTTAGGTTACTGCAATATCACTGGCGTATCCTACAAGACTCAGGGTTAATCTTTGTATTATAAGAGGTTTCAGTAGAAACATTGGGTCAGTTTTAGTCTCATAGTCAACTTTGATGATTTTAACCTTTTAAGAGCATGGCTATGACCATCGCTACTTCTAAGTACTTAAGTGCTACGCTAAGATCGCTACTGTAAAGTAACTGGCTGGTTAATTTTCCATGTTGCATACATGCAACAACTCCAATAATGCTGTAAAGACACCCAAGACACCCTTGGGGCTATTATTCAAGGAATTTGTACACTCTGCTCCATCTACAGCACATGAAATATGCATCTGTTTTCAATGCTTTTGCGTGTATGTTTCCTGCTGCCTACTCCTGAACTGTGTAGGCGCAAAGACCCTACAATTAAAAAGATTCTTATTTTTCTTTATTAACGAACCTTAAGGGTTTATTTTTCCCTTCCAGTTATAAGATTAGGGGCCAGTAGTGATTAAGTGGAACTTAAGCGTTACTCTTCTTGTGTATACCCAAAAGGATTTTGGCACCAATTTCTAAGACGCTACTGCAAGTGGGTTGTTGTCCTTAATTCCCTCAATGGTGGTTATTTTTATGAAAACCAATGGCAATTTGTAGAGTTTAACTATACAAGGCATTTTTTGACTCGCTAATATTATAAATGATATGGTATTATGCGAGTGGTTTCACTAGGTCATATCAATGGATTTTGCATCTGGTGAAATTGAGTGTTTTTTCTGCTAGGTCTATTAGAGCCAGGGTTTAATTTCTGGTAACTAAAGTAGTATATATCGTGAAGTCATTTTGATGACTGGCTTATCTCACACTTGGAGAGCTTGTAAAGTTGATTGTCTAAACTGCTGGTTCTAATCAGGCTATTACCTATTTCTATAGTCCTTTTTCTATAATTACAATTGTTTCAGTGAGATAACATTCTCTTAAAAACACAGAGACTGCCCATCCTGATACTTGTCTCACATGTGATTTTTTCCATGTTCAGAATAATTTAAATATATTTTTGAGACTTTTCTGTAATCTGTTTGACCAGCTCATACACTGTTCTAGTGACAAAATTATTTAAAGTGTGTTCTACAGCTAATATATTATTTACTGTGATTTCTTATTTTACCAAATGTAAAGTTGTCTTCTGCGTCTTTGTGAAATTGAACTGTGCATGCATTTAGCTGTGTGTAATCCTCAGCCTCACTGTTGACCTGGATATTCCCATTTCCCTTCCTCTTTTATAGAAGGAGAATTAGGATTTGCATTCTTGTTTGAGTTCTGTATGCTATTGTTTTTTACTGATTTTTTTGCCATTGCAAACCTAATTTTTTTCACTTGTCCTCCAAGCTTATGATCTCTCTTTCTTCCTTTGTATATAACCCCTCCTTTTTGCTCTTTTTCTTTCTCCTTTCTCTCTCATCCTCATATCACCATTACTCTATTGCTGATATTCTCTCCTTCTAATCTCTCACCTTGTCATTTTTACTATTTCTCTATATTCTAGTACTTCATGGTCTTTTCCCATAATTTCCCCTTTTCCTCTCACTGTCATACCTACAACGTGCTAACTCAGTGTTCTCTTTTCCTCTCTTTCAGTAAGGTGATCCGGGTGCTCCCTCCCTGCCATAAACCTAAAGGATAATCCTCTTACTAAATCTGAAGACGCCCCTGAAGCTGTTTGCTTGCAAGGCTTTTTAAAGAATAAACTCCAAAAGAAGCATTGTTTCATTAATGTGATCCAAGTGCTCCCTTCCTGCCATAAACCTAAAGGATAATCCTCTTACTAAATCTGAAGATGCCCCTGAAGCTGTTTGCTTGCAAGGCTATTTAAAGAGTAAACTGCAAAAGAAGCATTGTTTCATTAATGTGATCTGGGTGCTCCCTCCCTGCCATAAGCCTAAAGGATAATCCTCTTACTAAATCTGAAGATGCCCCTGAAGCTGTTTGCTTGCAAGGCTTTTTAAAGAGTAAACTCCAAAAGAAGCATTGTTTCTTTAATGTGATCTGGGTGCTCCCTCCCTGCCATAAACCTAAAGGATAATCCTCTTACTAAATCTGAAGATGCCCCTGAAGCTGTTTGCTTGCAAGGCTTTTTAAAGATTAAACTCCAAAAGAAGCATTGTTTCATGTATGTTGCAATTTACCTACTTTATCATCAGTACCAGTATTGACTATACTTATTTGCTAATCCCTCTGTGAGAGATCTAGCAGCCTAACGCAGACCCCTACCCACTACCTCTACCCAGTCTTTTTACCATCCTTCCTTACTTTTTGACTACGAGACTAAAACTGACCCAATGTTTCTACTGAAACCTCTTATAATACAAAAATTAACCCTGAGTCTTGTAGGATACGCCAGTGATATTGCAGTAACCTAAAATGCAGTTTATAGCTATGACGTAGTTGTACTTAAGCAACTAACTAGGGGAAATACAGGCTCTGGACAGGCAGGTTAAGTTGAGCACTAGATGGCAGCATTCTACCAACATATTCTTTAGCTTTTAAGTATCTAGCCTATAAGTCCTAATCCTTTTTGTAGTGACTATTACTGTCCTAATCCTCTTGCTAAAGGATTTAAATTTGACTATCACCTTCATAATCTTTTTACTAAATTTTTGTATTGGTAACAGTTTTTTACCTTTATTTTCTCCCTAATTTCAACTGTTTAAAGCCAAAACACTAAAGACAGCTGATACTTTTTTTCTGTTGTACTTATCTTCCCGCTCTCCTTGCTCCATTCACCCTGTGGGCTCACTCCGCTCCCCTACCCTACCCCCAAATCTCACCCCCCCACTGCAGCTAACCTTATACTTCATTAAACCACACCCCCTCCAGTCATTATCCACTAACCAAATTAACCTTGTTACATATTTATCAAGCCACTCCCTCCTTTCCTCTCTATCTTCTTCTTATCCTTTAACATAGTCCCTCCCCTAATCCCTTATACTTATCTTCTACTAAACAGACCCACCTCTTACTGACCCTCGGTTCTCACTTCATTCTCCATGTATTTACACTTAGTAGATACCAACTCTCCCTGTATCTCCTACCACACTACATTCAGTATGTCCATCTCTAACTTTAAAACACGCTCTAACTTTCTCCTCTTATCTGTAATACTTTGCCCTTTGTTTCTATCCTATAGGCTTACTTGCTATGAATCCCTACATCTAACTAAAATTCCTCCCCCCCTTAAAACAAACTACCCCTCTTGCCCTTTCAACTTCAAATTCCCATTGTAACATTACATCCTCATCAGCCTACCTTCAACCTCAGTTTCATAGAGCAATCCATTTCAAATATTTCCAAACCAAAAGAACTATCCCTATTCTAGGTAAACTACTGAAACTGTCTCTTATGCCACAACAGTACCTACTACATGGCAATATTCATCCTAACCCAGGCCCAAATTCTAACATCACTTATTCCCAGTTCCCCATCCAGACACCTCCTGCACCCCCTCTCCTAGTAAAAACTCTCTCCTCATAGCCCACCTAAACATCCATCATTTAAATAATAAAATTAGCCACCTACATGCCCTATTAGACTTACACTCCTTTGATAGCCTATGCCTAACTGAAACCTGACACAAACCAACCACTAAGGACAATGATATTATCCCCCAGGCTATAACATAGTTACATTAGACCGCCCTAACAAAAAAGGAGGTGGGGTTGCAATATTGTATAAATCTGAGCTGCAACTCTCTGCCCTAGATATTACACATCCTTCACCTTGCAATGCTGAAATCCTAATGGCCAAGCTTCTAATTAATGCTAATAAATCCATTTATATTATCTGCTCCTACATCCCCCCAGGTAATAACATTAATACCATTGAAAACATCCTCTGTCGACTCTCCTCTAATTTCCCCCAAGAAACCATACTCCTTGGTGATTTCAAGATTGACTGGAAAAGTTGCACTGCCGATAATCCTGCTACCCACATAAACCTTCATGGCTTTTATCAAACCATCACCCACCCTACAAGAACTCACAAACCTAGCAATAAACAAACCACTTTAGATTGGATACTGGTTAACAGTAACCCCCAATGTTATAAAACAGGCATACTTCCCGATGATATCAGTGACAAATCTCTTACCTTTATAACAAAACTAAAAACCTCAATACCCAATCAAGTAAACTTCAGAAGCACCCAAAATACAAAAAATCTAAACCCAGTTAACTTTTAAGCTGAACTTAAAGCTTGCGATTGGATCCTCCTAAAACACTTACCTCTAGAGGAAGCTGTCTCATACTTTAACAATAAATTTTTACAAATTCTTGAGCACCATGCCCCTTCTTGATTGATCAAAATTAGGAACAAACCAGCTCCCTGGCTCACAAAAGAGACTAGGCAAAAAATACGACTTAGAAATACAATCTGGACTAAATGGAGAGATACGAAAAAGCCAACTGATCAATTAAACTTTTGTCAACTGAGAAATGCCACTAAGAAAGCCATATTCCTTGACAAAAAACTATTACCTACAATTCCAACAAACCCAGTATAAAAACCCACAAAAATTCTGGTCAGGAATAAATAAATTACTTCACCCTGGCCACTCTAAAACACCCATCCCCTCTAATTTGACTCAGCATTCTTCCACCCAAATTGCTGACACTTTCAACAAATTTTTCTTTGAAACTGTCCACTCTCTAGCCAATTCTTTACCAGTAGTGTCCACCTCTAACTCACCTGTGTCGACTATTTCATTACCCCTATTTCAACTACAACCCATTCCCATATCTCTCATACACAACCTACTTCTGAAACTCAATCCTTGCACCCCATGAGCTGATCTCCTTCAAGCTGAATATTTGAAATTAGCAGCTGGAGTACTTGCCTTCCCCATTTCTATTTTAATTAACAGAACCATTACAGAATGCTCCATCCCTAACATCTGGAAAGTTTCACATATTATCCCTCTCCACAAGGGAGGTAACTCAAGTGAACTTTCAAACTTCCACCCAATAGCCCTACTCTCACCTATAGCAAAAATTATGGAGAGATGTATTCATCACCAACTTCTTACTCATCTCCTCCAAAATAACCTTCTAGTAGACTGCCAACATGGTTTTAGACCATATCACAACACCACCACAGCTCTCTTATCCTTTACTGACTGTATAAATAAAAATCGAAATAGTAATCTCCTATTTTCTGCCATGTTTATTGACCTCTCCAAAGCATTTGACATGGTGAATCATGAACTATTGACAGACACACTTAAATCTCTCTCATTAGATACACAAACAGTCAAATGGTTTCAATCCTACTTAGAAAACAGACATCAAGCAGTCTTCTAGGACAATGCATAGTCCTCTCTGCTCCCTATTACCCTCAGAGTCCCACAAGGATCAATTTTGGGACTGCTCAACTTTACAATATTCATTAATGATCTGTCAGCCTTCCTTCCTCAAACAATCTGTATACAATATGCTGACTCAACCTTAATCTGTGCTGCCTCCTCACCTTCCCAACTTCAAGCTGCAACCCAAAAGGTATTTACCTTAGTAGAAAACTGGTTCCATCAATGCTGTCTCCTACTTAACCCTAAAAAAACTAAATTACTCTTGTTCACTCCCACTCAAAAATCCCCCACCATAAACTTCACAGTCATCTCTAAAAATGGTACATTAATAGCTCCTGACATAACCACCAAACTTTTACGAGTAACAATTGATCACAATCTTAATTTTGACACTCATATCAACCTAAATATCAAATCAGTTAATAGAAAACTTGGTTCCCTGTACAGAATTAAACCCTTTCTTACACCTTCAGCCAGGACTACTATTGCCCAAACTCACCTAATCTCTACTCTCCTCTATGCCTCACCAATTTATACAAACCTCTTCAAAAGCAATATAAATAAGTTGGCAACATTTTATAACAACATAGCCAGATTTGCCACTGATGCCCCATTTCTTACCCACCACTGCAAAAATCTCAAACTTCTCGGATGGTTAGAACTGCAAAGCCAGTTTCTTTTTCAGCAACTCATAATCATTCATAAGAGCCTGCATCATTCCTCAAATACTCCCATACTCAGAAACCTTATTAGCCCCTATCAAAATCTTCTAACCTTACAATCTGCCAACAGAGTACTTGTCTCTACCCTAAAATCCAATAACAAATCTGGGGACTACCTATTTACTAACCCGATTGGTAACCCTTGGAACAAGCTTCCAAGAGAACTAACATCCCTGACATCCACTCCTCTTTTCAAAAAACAACTTAAAATCTTCCTAAAATGACAATGGCGATGTCCATGCTCAAATCCTGACTAACATTGTCTCCTTTTGGCTTCTCATTTTTAAGTCTATAGTACTGGATTCCTCTTGCTTTGTTTCTTTCCCTTTTTTAACTATTCCTAAGAATTTTTGTTAGCCCATGCAACAACTCTCTACTTGAGTTATTTTATTCTCTATGACTGCACATGTAAAGAATATGTATACTAAGTATTGTTTAAAGTTTAAGTTGAGTCTTAATAGTCAAAAATCATTTTTAAGTATGTTTAAAAAATTTCTTTATTGTATTTGGAGCTTTTCTCACCGGGCCTCCACTGAAAATGGACATATATCCAGTCAGACTTTCCCAGTCAACAAATGTAAAATAAAATAAATACAATAAGTACTGGCTCCAAATAATAGATGTTCAAAGTATTAAGAAATGGGAAGAGATAAGTGAAGAGATAAGAGAAGAATATAATTTTAAGGAAATCTTAGAATGAGAACATGGATGTTTAGTAAATAGATGGAATAGAATGATGGCTGAAGTAAAAGAGGTAAAGGGATGCCAAGCTTAGTAAAAAAAATTGAAAGCAAAAGAGTAGAAAGGACACTACAACAAGCTTATTAAAGATAGGAAAAAACTGATTTGGGGAGCAGACTGAAGCTCGTAGAACTCATTGGGAAAATATACTTGATACTCAAACTGAGGATGGGGACTGGGCAGGGATCATTAATCTCCATAGGTGTTAAGTAAAGAAAGAAGGTTTAGAATTTTTGCATGGAAATGACTACATAAATATTTTTACATACCAGATAGATTATCAAAAATGTTTCCAAGGGTTGGAGAAGAACATTAAAGATGTTAGGAAGAGAAGGGCACATGGATTCATATTTTTGTGAAGATAGGAAGTTACAGATAAATAAGAAAGATAGTGAGATAGTGTTAAAGAAGGGTTCCTATCAGCAGACCAAAGACGCATGTTTTCGAATGCATCTTGGTTGAACTGACAAAACCGAAACTGCAAAATATCGAAGTGGCATGTAAGCAAATTATTTCCCTGGGAAAGAATTTGCTTGGCCGCTTCGGTACTTTACCATTTTCAACACTGTAGTGCAGTCTCAGAGTTGGTATATTTAAGTAGGGGGGAGTGGGAGGCACAGCCCCTCATGTCGGGGGTGTGGGGAGTGAAGACCCCACTTAATCTCATGTTTTAATGTGCTTACTTTTTTTTTTTTGTTGGAACAGTGATTTTTTTTTCCCTCTGTCATTGTCCATGTTGGTGTGAATGACCTGGGACGTACCTCCCTGGACTACATGAAAAGGGACATAGAAGAGCTCTCTGATTATGTAATCAAGGCAGGTATGACCCTAGCCCTGAGTAGCATCTTACCCACACCAAGTATGATACCACAGTACAAAGAAAAATTATAAATTTTAACAATTGGCTATGTTTTTGGTGTCATTCAAAGGGGATCCAGAGTCTGTCTGCCTGGGATGACATGCTCGACAAGCCTCGATGCTTTGCCAGAGATGGCTTACACCTGTCACTCCTGCGATTTAAGATACTAGCTAAAGCTCTTGCCACCCCCATAGTGCCTTTTTTAGGCAAGGCTCAAAAAACAAATCCAACACCGTAACAAGTTTTAGCGATAATAAACTGAGGGTCATGCTGCTAAACACTAGGAGTTTAAACCTCAAAATGCACTCTCTCAAGGCACTCCTCAACATGGAGAACATCAATATTTGTGCAGCAACTGAGACCTGGTTCAAGGCTCAAGAGAGCACCCCAGCAATTCCAGGTTACAACTCATACCACACATTTCGTCCGCAAAACTCGGACCGAAATACAAAGGGAGGGGGCGTATCCGTATTCATCAGGGATAACCACACCTCCAGACTAGTTGCAAAGTATGATGCCTCAGAAATCATCCAAGTGCAACCAACAATGGGCAAAACTGCAATTCAGATTGCAGCTTGCTACACATCACCTTCCCTGCCCCAGGACACACACTCCGCTTTCCTCTAGGTATTGGAAAACATGAGAGTCCAACCAAACACCCTTATACTAGGTGATTTCAATTACCCAGACATCAATTGGGAAAACTACGAAAGTAATAATACCTTTGCTCAGTGCTTCCTGGAGTACATTATCTCCAATGCTCTGGACCAGCTTGTAAACACTCCCACGAGAGGTAAAAATATACTGGACCTGGTCATCACCATGGGGAACAAATGCGCCACACCTGTGGTAAATTCCTCATTGGCCAGATCAGACCACAAACTCATTACCCTAGATATCCACATACCACCTCATCCCCCATCCCAAAAAAAAAACATGGTGAAAAACTTCTCCAAAGTGAACTTTATGCTACTCAAGACAGAGGTGACAAACTTTGTTACTCCCACGCAGAATGTCAATATGACTGAATCTGCTATATCCTACACAAAAGCATGCTACAAGCACCTACATGAGTGCATGGACTGTGCTATTCCAAACAAGACCAACACCCACTCCTCCAAAAAGAGGAAACCAGTCTGGTGGACCCCAGCCATAAACAAGCTCTATAACAGAAGGAAGAAATTACTGCAAAAAAAAAGAAAAACCCAGGAATGGAGGGGCTCCCTGACCAACCTTAGCAAAAAACTAAGAACCCTCATAAAAAACTCTAAGGTGAGCTTTGAAAGAAAAATCGCAATGGACACCAAAGACAATCATAAAGCATTTTTTAGCTATGTCAAAAATCTCAATAGCAACTCTCAGATCTATTCCGAACTACAGCAGAATAGCTCAAAATTCACGGAAACAACTGATATCACCAATATATTGGCAGATAGGTTCAGTGCAAATTTCAGCCCACCCTCTCCCCCCAAAGGACTCATATCCATACCAGAAGATTGTGCTGCCCCTAAAATTACAGACACTCAGGTGAAAACAGCACTCACCAAGGCTAGAAACACAGCATCCATGGGACCAGACAGGATCCCAGGATGCGTGCTACATGAGCTCCAAAATGAATTAAGCCCTCACCTTAATACCCTGTTTAACCACAGCCTCACCTCAGGCTATGTGTCCATAGAGTGGCAAATGGCAACAGTCATACCTCTCCACAAAGGAGGTGCAACCACAGACCCCAGAAATTACTGCCCCATCAGCCTGACGAGTCTCGTCTGCAAAGCCATGGAGTGCATCTTCATGGAACTCATAAACAATGACATTGGGAACCTACAAACCCTGGACCCCACCCAGATTCGGTTCGTGAGGTGAAGGTCATGTCTCCTAAATCTGGCTGACATCTTTGAAATGGTCACTAAAGCAATAGATGAGGGGAAGGTGATTCACACAGCATACCTTGATCTTGCAAAGGCCTTCAATACCATTACCCACTAGGGAATTATAGACAAACTCACCAACCTAAATATAAACCCCTACGTAACAAGATGGGTTGCTAACTGGCTCATGGATAGAACCCATTCAGTGAGAATAGGAAACGGTAGATCTGACTCCAATCCTGTGACTAGTGGTGTACCACAAGGCTCAGTCCTGGGACCTCTACTATTTGGTATCTGCTTCTCGAAAGTACAAGCAAACACAGAGGGGCTATGGCTAACAAAATTCGCAGATGACTGCAAACTGGGAGCTATATTAGAGAATCCTAGTGATGTACACATCCTTCAAAAGGGTCTTACAGAAACAGATATGTGGTGCCAAAACCATGGTCTCAAACTAAATGCCAAAAAGTGCATTGTTATCCCCTTTGGGAAAAACCAAGTACCTATGAACTACAACATAGGTGGCAGCCCACTTATCACAGAGAGTGTGATAAGAGACCTAGGGACTCAGGTAGACAGTAACCTCTCTTTCAATAACCACATTGTAAAAGTGGTTAGAAAATCCTTCTACATGGTCCACCTTATCACAAAGGGATTTGCATCTAGGAATAAGGAAGTTATTGTCCCCTTTTACTCTTCACTAATTAGACCCATTATTGAATATAATTCCCCATTCGGGATGTACCTTGCAAGACATCTGCAGCAGCTGGAGAGGCCCCAAAAGTACCTCACAAAGAGGATAAAGGGCGTAAACAGATGCCCTACGCCATGCGGCTAAAAACTCAGACTGTACTCGGTTGCGTACTAGCTACTCAGAGGTGATCTCTGCCTGACATACAAGGCTATATCAAACCCTAGAAATGCTCCACCTAAGGAAAACCTAATCCACCAGAGCTACACGCTCAAGGGACATAAACCTAACATCATCATTAAACAGAACGTGTTGGAGGGATAGATTTCTGTCCCAGAGACTCCCATTGCTCTGGAACAGGGTCCCCATATATGTGAGGCAGAGCTCCTCGTTGGCACTCTTCAAGAAGAATCTTGATGAGTGGATGGAAAACAGGAAATTCACCCCAGGAATCACTTCTATGGCCCTGCTCGACAGGGGTGCAGGAAACTAAACCACCTAGGAGGGAGTGCTATAGCACAACATTTATGGCTAGGCTTGATTATGCCCTAGGGCCAATAGCCTAGCTACCTATGAACCTATGAACCTATTTATCATAAACAACCATAGCACAGGTACTGCCATAGCTTGCAGTCATGAACATTGATGTACCTGTATTTACAGTTCCACAGTATTCCATCTTCAGAACACCTGTAGCTTGTTTTGTCCTGGAACTCTACAACTTCTTCTGAGGTATGGGGAGACTGTATGCAGGCATGTGTTTATGTTATGCAGATAAAAAAATAGTGTAAGAAACTTCCCTGTATGAACGTTTTTCAATGTCTGTATGTCTAGTTAATCACTATATATTAAAAATCAGAAAAAATCAGAAAACGGTAGTAGATGTAGCAAACTTAAAAATGTCCTAAATAAAAAAAACATAAAAAAAAAATATTTTGAAATACTATTATTATACAGAATTATTAACTCTAGTAGGTATTCAGAAGTAATCCAAGCAGGGTAGACAGTCTTTTTCCAGTTAAAAATCTTTTATTAAGCACACAGACAAGTGATTCAAACAAAACAAAAAAAACACAATGATAGTTTCATTCCAAACTTTCTGAGTATATACCTGTTATTGGGAATGATAGTGGTTTATTTTGTTGTAAAACAAAATATATGGTATACATGTTAACAAATTCAAATCCCTTCCCCCATAATAATAATCTGTTTAATAATCAGTACCACATTCATTTTATTTAAAGTGCATAAAGTTTAAATTATTAGGACATTCAGTAAGTAGGGCAGCACCAGCTTGAATATCACACTGATAAAGATGGGGAAGGGATTTGAATTTGTTAACAGATGTGACGATGTGGGGTATTTCCATCTGTGCCAGGTAGAATAAGGTGGTGCACGAGTGGCACGTGCCGGCATGGTTAGCTGGAATTTTATTGATAGTCTTGTGTCATTTAACTGTTGCACTGACTTGTGCAGATGCTTGTGTTGGAAATGTATCAAGTGTTATTATAACTGATTAACTGTATATGTTTAAAGAAATAATTCTGGAAGGGAAGAGTAGAAGTTTTTTTAAATTGTTCTATAATTTTAAAATACTGCAACAGATCTTAGCAAAGCTCTGAATGTGTATTGTACCAGAGTCAGGTGATCAAATGTGATGTCATTCTACAACCAGCACTGAGAGTTTGGAATTCTCATAGCAGTTTGTTTTGTTTTGTTTTCTTTGGAACCTGATATAAAAGGTCTATGGGCCAGATTCACGAAGGCTTGCACAGAGTCTAAGAGTAGTGTAAGACTCCATGCAGCCTTCGTGATCCAGGAACAGCCCAAAGTCCGTGTAAGAGACAAGCTAAAACGTCTCTTACATGGAGTGGGCGTGGATAAGCTAATCACCTCACTTGCAGCCGAATAGCATGCAAATGAGGATGATTAGCGATCCAGGAAGCCCAGAACAGCCCGTGTAAGAGCCGTTTTAGCTGCAGAAATGTACTCAGTTGACAACTGAGTACGTTTCTGCAAAAACCGCAATGGAGCCATGTCAGCTCCAAATAAAGGGTGCATATGTGTCAGGCAGCATGCCAATGGCCAAATATGTGGCCATTGGCAAGGTAACCTGATGCAAATATATTAAAAATATTTTTTTTTTTTCGGCGCTCGCCGATGTTTAAACCCAGCGCAGCCCCGCACAAACGGGCTGCGCTGTATAAAACATAAAAACGAAGGTTATAAACCCACAAATGTGGGTTTTATGCAATACATGGAATTTCAATGCAAGGACCAGAGATGTAACTAAGCATTAGTAGGCAATCTGATGCAAATGAGTGTTAGGATACTGAATTCCACTGTCACATAGCAAATGAGCACATTCTGAGTAGTGTAAGAGTTACAGAAGGGGGAGGAACAGAGTAGGAGATAGGTGACATCACAGGGGGGAATGGTAGAAAAAAATGCAGTTCATTGGAGGTCAGAGTTACATGACAGATGTCAGACAGATATCATGGAAAGAGGTGTGCCACTAGATAAGCATGAGAAAGTCAAGAAATGGAAGGTGTACACTGTTGCCTACACCAAAGTTTCTTGCTGGGCGTGCATGTGCACGTGTGCACACCATGAAGCACGAGTAAGACAGTGTGCATGCGTGTAAGGCAGACTGAGCATGTGGGAGCGTGTTGGGAGATGTTTAACACTGTTTGCGTGGGTGTGCACGTGTGTAGGGCAGACTTAGCATGTAGAAGCCTGTTGGCAGAGCTGTAACACTGCTTGAGTTGGTGTGTGCACGTTTTAACCCAAATAAGATGATTCTGAGCCGTGTAAGCATGTGTGCGTGCATGTAAGCCACTGTGAGCGTGTTTCTGCTGGTATACACGCTGCTCCCCCCTGAGGAAACAGAAAGGAAAAAGGAAGCAACATAATTAGTAGGAAGCTAGCAGGGAATACTGCTGGAGCTAGCAGGTGAAAACAATGAGTAGCAGGCAATTACACAGGCAGAATAGTAGCTCAGCCCAACACTTAAAAATCTGCAAACAGCAGTGCAAGATGTTTCTCTCAAGAGACACTGCAAGACAGGAGTAAGTTATTAGAAGTGAAAACTGAAAAAGCTGAACTCAGAGCAGAAATGTTAGGGGCTGCCATAGCTGTCATTATGAGACATAGGCGACTTGCTGAGGGTGGTGACAATGCAGATGGTGCCAGACAACCCACAGTGAGGAGACGGAGAAGAATGTACAGGCCCAGGGTCACCTACCATGGGTTACATGAGCTGGAGATAGTAGAGCGCTATAGAGTGGACAGAGACCTCCTGCAGCAAATAGTGGAGCTGTGCAGACCACGCCTCACACACAGAACCAACAGAGGGGAACCCATCCCAGTGGAAACCAAGGTATGTGTTGGCCTAAGAATACTAGCAACAGGTATCTTCCAGAGACCAACTGGTGATATGATGGGGATATCACAGGCATCAGCCTCCAGGGTACTGCACCAGTTCCTGGATGCCATGTCAGCACATGTCGGTGATCATGTATATTTCCCCAATGCCCGTGAGGTATTGGCCAGCAATATCGTCTCTTCCAGCAAATAGCGGAATACCCTCAGGTACTGCGCCCAATAGCCTGGACGCACATATGCATCAAAGCACCAGCCGGTGGCGGGTAGGGCATCCATCAACCGCAAGGGCTTCCCCTCCATCAACTGCCAGGTCGTGTGTGATGCCCAGGGCATAATAATGAATGTGTGTGCTGGCTGCCCTGGGAGCTACCATGATTCCCACATCTGGCATTTGACGCAACTGTACCAGACATTTGCCAATGGGGACATCCCGCACGGACACCTAGTGGGGGATGCAGGTTATGCACTGGAGCCGTGGCTGATGACACCCATCAGAAACGCACACACACCTGAACAGGAACGCCATAATAAGGCACACGTAATGTAATAGAGTGTGTGTTTGGGCTGCTCAAGTCACGGTTCCGGTGTCTGGACACATCTGGTGGAGCCTTGCAGTACACACCAACTACATGTACCCAAATTGTCATGGTATGTGCTATGCTACATAATATGATCTTGCGAATACAGCTGCAGCAGGACCAGCATAGGGCCAGGCCAAACAGCCCCCCACCATTGCCAAGGCCATCACAGGCAGAGCGTGACTCGGAGGAGGAACAACCTGAGCCTGCCCCAGTAGGCAGAAGGAGGCATGCCCAGTATGCCCTGGCCTTGGCAAAGAGGCAACGCATAGCACATACACTGGCTCAGTAGGAACCCTGGGAATGATACCCCTCTGACTCACTCAGATAATAACAGGGATGCCTAAAATGACATGACCTGCTCACAAACATGAACAGGGAGTGTAATATGTGCATCCGACAGAGGCAACCCTGCAGCACCACCTGAGGCATGAATGCCATGTGTTAAGTAATGTAACACCATGTACTATATGCACACCTGAGGACCCTGACTAACATCCTACCCTCACCAAGCATCATGCCACAATATGACAATGAGATGATCAAGTGCAATAATTGACTGAAGTATCGCAGTTAGTCAAAGGGGATCCAATGTGTGCCAGCCTGGGATGACATGCTGAGCATGACATGATGCTCCACCTGCTAGGACTGGTGTGCACCTATCAGTGCAGGCCGTATGGATACTGGCAAAGGCTGTTGTTACCCACAGCATGCCCTGAATAGGTAAGGCTCAAAACACAAACCTACCTTCATAGGTATCAGAAGGGATAAGAATAAGATAAGGGATAAGTCGAAACAGCAAGATGCATGCAGTCTAAACTCACCCAGTATGGAGAATGTTGATATCTGTGCTGTAACAGAAAACTGAGTCAAGGCTCACAACAGCACCCTAACACTACCAGGTTACACCTCATACTGTGCTGTACAGCCTCAAAACATGGAACAAGCTACAAAAGGAGGGTGACTAGCAATAATTGTCAAGGATAACCACACCCCATGTTGGTACCACAACAAGAAGCAGCATGGACTAGCCATGGTCAAGTAACAGTGGCTAAAACTGCCCCCCAGTTTATAGCCTGCTACAGACTACTGTCCCAACACCAGGAACTGCACCTGGCCTATGCTGGAATACATGAATATATCAAGTTCTCCAAACCACATTCTATTGGGTGACTGAAAATACCCAGACATAGACTGGGAGCATTATACTAGCTCCAACACTGTAGGACAAAAGTTCATAGAATCCATAAACCAAAATGCCCAGGAACAACGTACCATTCCCACAAGAGGGGTAAGCATACTGGATGTGATAATCAGCAACATGGGTACTGGATGGCAAGACGAGAAGTGTATTGCTCATTGGAAAAACCAGACCATAGAGTAATCACACTGGATATACAAATCCTGACCACAGTTCCTGGCCAGAAAACCACAGTGGAAAACATGTGTAAAGCAATATTTGCACTCCTCCAAACTGATGTGGAATCCATTAAAGGTCCTGTGCAGGTGCAAAATATGGGCCACACCTCAGAACCTGTAATACAGCCATTCCATGAACACTGCCAGGAATGCTTGGATTATGCAATCCTAAATTAAAACAAGACACAATGCCATACACACAGGCATCTGGCATGGTGGACACCAGCCATAACCAAAACATGCAAGAGAATGAGGAAGCTACTACATGATAGAGCAAACATAAACAATGAAGTAATCACTGATCAGTAGTATGGCAATAAAATATGTCCACACATACAATCCACTAAGGCCAGCCACAACAAGTTGAATCTGTGAATCCTGAGGCAATGTTACACCTGCCCCAAGTACACAGACAACCCCCAACTCCCCCCAAGAAATACAAATATATGTGAGAGATGCAACCATCTATCCAAACTGGAGGCTGAGCTCCCTCAACTCAGTACTCCCAAAACTAGTCCAGAGGAGAAGGTAACCACACACACACCACAAACACAGTCCCACATAGACCTATCACAACTGCAAACCAAAGACATAAACACAGAAAAACATTCCTGGAGGCACACATTACAAACACAGCACACCAACAGAGGCCTCTAAAGCAGACACCCAATCAAACAACCTCCAAACATAGCACATGCAACACATAGTACACAAAGCTGGTGTGCCAAACAGTCACAGGCCAGAAGGAGAAACAACATGCCTGATACAGTTGTAATAGGTGTCTGTATAGGCAGACACAATGCTGTCCCACTCACCAGACTGAACAAGGGAAAGGGTAGATTAAGCTGCCTGTAGGCTGCCACAATACGCCACATAACACAAGTATGCAGGTCACCCCAAAGCAAGCAGAAATATGATGCAGTCATAGTCCATGCTGGTGTGAATGACCTGAGATGTACCTCCCTAGACTACATGAAAAGAGACATAGATAAGCTCTCTGATTATGTAGTCCAGGCCGGTATGACACTCACCGTTTGCAGCATCCTACCCTTACCAAGAATAATGCCACAGTACAAACACGGAATGATCAGTCATAGCAAGTGGCACACTTACTGGTGTCATTCCAAGGGGATCCAATGTCTGTCTACTTGGGATGTCATGCTTGACAAGTCATGCAGCTGTTCCTGGGATGGCTTGCACCTGTTACCCTGGGCATATGGATATTGGATAAGGCCTTTGCCACCTCCATAGAGCCTTTTGTAGGCAAGGCTGAAAAGACTAACCCACCACCCTAGAAAACATAAGTGGAAAGAAACATAAGGGTAATGCTGACCAATGCCAGATGTTTAAACCCCAATATGCATGCTCTAGAGGCCATCCCCAGTATGGAGAACATCGATGTCTGTGCAGTGACAGAAACCTGCTGCAAGCCTCCTGACAGCACACTAGCACTACCAGATTATACCACATATCATGTGTCATGGCCCCAAAACCTGGAACAAAACATAAAAGGAGGGTGAGTATCCATATTCAGCACAGACACCCATACGTCCAGGTAACTGACAATGCACAAGGCACTGGAGTCCACCCATGTGCAACTAACTGTAGGCAAGACTGCTGTACAGTCTGTAGCATGCTACAGACCACACTCTCACACACAGGAACCCCACCCAGCCATCCTGAAGACACTGGACAGTATGAATGTCCCACCAAATACCAAACAAGGTACCACAAATTACCACATAGGTGGTAAACCATTATGTATGGAAGGAGTAATCAGGGACCTAGGGACACAAGTGGACAGTAACCTGTTATGTGACACTCACATTGCCAATGTGGCTAGGAAGACTGTCTACATTGGACACCGTATCATGAAAGGATTCACATCTACGTCAACAGAGGTCATTGTGCCCCTATACTGTTCTCTTATCACACCCATAATCTAGTACAATGCCTCATATGGGATGTACCTTACCTGACACCTGCAGCAGTTAGAAAGACCTCAAAGGTACCTCACCAAGAGGATAAAGGGTCTCAAATATATGTCATATGCTGCCTGGCTGTAGACACCCCAGCTGAATGCAGTCACATACTGCCTACACAGAGGCATTGCATGCCTGTTGTACAAGGCCATGCCCAACACAGGAGTAATGGACATGCTCCACCCCAGAAAACTCAAAGCCATCGGAGCTGTGAGAGTGAGAGATGTCAACCTCAACAAATAATGAAATAGGATGTGCTGGAGGGACAGATACATAATCCAGAGGCTCCCCACACCCTGGACCAGAATCCCACTCCATGGTAGGCAGAGACCCTCACTGACACTCTTCAACAGGAATCTTGCCAAGTGGATGGATGATTGTAGAGTTACACTGGGGGTCTTCACTGTGTCATGTCCAGACAGAGGCACAGCAAAGCAAATCAAAAATGGCCATAATATTCACATAGCAAGGGGTGGCAAAAGCCACACACACTCTGGCTAGGCTAACAAATGCCCTAGGGTGGATAGCCTAGTATGAACCTATGAACCTATGAAGATACAAATT
Source organism: Protopterus annectens (assembly GCF_019279795.1). NCBI lineage: Eukaryota > Metazoa > Chordata > Ceratodontiformes > Protopteridae > Protopterus > Protopterus annectens. The sequence continues at coordinate 200,525,043 of NC_056734.1, forward strand.
GTACAGGACACTAAGGATAATCCCAAGGCTTTCACAACTGATGGTAGGAACCGTGTTGGGAATTCACAGATATGCTCTGAATCACACAAATATCACAAACAACATACCAAACACACACACATATTCCCAACATACATCCTGACAAGGTGCAGTGCAACCCCCCCCCCCCAGAATGCAAAACATCTATCCCAGCAGACTGCTGGCCCCCTGACATTGCAGATGCTGAGGTAACAGCCAGCATCTACAAAGCAAAACACACAGCAGCAATGGTATGAGATGGTATCCTGGGCTGAGTCCAACATGGACTCCAAGATGAATGGAATGCCAAATCATACTACTGCTCAATGTCAGCCTTACCACAGGATATGTACCCAAAGAGCAGTGTACAACAACAGTGGTCCTTCTCAACAAAGGTGTTGCCTGAATGGATACTGAAAACTACCACCCCAGAATCCTGAGAAGCTCGGTCTGCACAGCTATGGAAAGGATCAGCATGTATCGCAGGCATAAAGATATTGGGGACCTACTGACACCGGACCTTACCCAGTGTGGCTTTCTTAAGTGCAGATCCTGCCCCTAAACATGTTTGTGTCAATTGAAACAGTCATTAAGGTCATTGATGAGGGCAATGTGGTCCACACAGTGTAGCTGGACCTTGCAAAGGTTTCTATACAATACCCTACGTGTTCATTATAGATAAGCTCACCAGCTTAAATATAAACCCCTATGTCAGTAGAGGGATTGCAAACCAGACCAAGGACAGAACCGACATGGTCAGACATGCTGCAGCCATGTTAGACTACAAACCAGATATAACTGGCATCCCACAAGGCTTGGTCCTGGGATCTCCCTCGTCTGGTATATATGTCCCATAGGTACAGGCCAACATGGAAGGACTGTGTCTGAACATGTTTGCAGAGGACTACAAACTGCTCACCATATATGATCCACCAGCTGACACAAGCATCCCACAAAAGGGCCACATAGAAACAGACAACTGGTGCCATAGCCATGTCAGCAAGCTAATTGCAGAAAAGTGTATAGTCAACCCCTGTGGATATACAGTAAGTGCCCACCAATTACCACATAGGTGTTAACCCATTACGTACTTAACATGTAATGAGAGACCTGGGGACACAAGGTGATAGATATCCTGCATTGGACAAACATGTGCTGTAGTGTTTACAGAAACATACCATATACCCACCTAATCATGAAGGTTGTCAGATCTAGATAAGGGGAGGTAATTGTGGCTCTGCAGTCATCCTTCATCAGCGTTACAATTGACTACAATAGCCCCTGTGGGATGTACCTCAGCAGACACCTCCATCAACCGTAAAGTCCCCAACAGAACCTCGCCAGGAGTATCAAAGAGCTTGCACAGATGCCATCTGTTGCCTGTGTTGCTGGTATCAATAAACATGCTGCACCTTGTACAATCTGAATGGCAGTGAGCTATGCACATGAGAGACCTGAACCCCAGCACTGACTTACATAGGACAAGCTGTACTGCATGATCCATAACACAGAAGCCACCCCCACCCATGAGTAAACTCCCAGTACAGGCTACCCATAGAGTCACTTATCGATTTTCCTCAATAGGAATCTTGATGAGTGGATGGGAGATGGTAACTTTATCCTGGGTATCACTGTCATGTCACAGGTAGACAGAGGCACAGTATACTAACCATGACATATGTCATGGCAAACTCCACTTACAATGTGTGTCGAAGGACAAACACACTCTCCAACTAGCATTAGAAATGGACTAGGGCACATCGCTAGTGTTTGCAAATGTACACCTATGTTGTGGAATACACTACCAATGTTGGACAAGCCTGGTTTAAGTAGTTCATATCTGAACATAATGCAACATGGTCATATGTACACAACTGGCCCCTAACCAGGCTGTTGTGCTCACTATCGAATTGTAAAGCAGTGATAGCACTAAAGCCCAGGATACTGTCCACCACAGTCAAAGTACTGAACCAGTACACTATACAGTACTACAGTGTTAGGTCAGTGTGAAAGGATGTTGACAACTGTATGCAAAGTATCCCATGCAAACCCTGCAGGCACAGTATAATCCTGTTGTGTTCACACACAAAGCAGTTGTACAGTAACTACACAACATGACAATTACCAAAAGACTAAAACTCCGTCGCTGTACCATAAAGGGCTGTCCTCCAGTCTAACACTTAAATCTTCTACCAAGCAATTGTGAAGGAATATCCAGACTGTAAATAGTCCAAAACGTTTTAATGCCACAAAAATCCACAGAAAAAAAACTGACACGAATAAAGTTACACTGGTGATTGAGCGCGCTTTCGTCTTCATATAAACACCTTCATCAGAATCACAAATACAATAAAAATTCATCATCTTATGTATACACATTGCAAGCCCTTATTGGTTAGCTAATTAATTAATGAATCAGTTAATTGAAACCAATTAAAAAATGTAACCCTTTGTTTGAATGCTATGTCCAAGTCCTACCTATTACATGAAATATCTTGTCATAGAAAAATGCTTAGCCAAAACTAATATTGATAATAGTGATGTTAAATGACAATAAATGTTCTTGCCCACATATTGGATATGGGAGTATTAAATTAATATAAATACAAATATAAATATAAAAAATGATTGCTTATGTATCTTTATACTACATAAAAATAAAAATAAATATATATTTATAACTATAACTATAAATATAAATACAAATATAAATATTTATATAAATAACTAAATAGATAAAAAGAACACTGGTACACTTGAAATATTGAATATTGAAAGTTTAAATATATAAAATGTTAAAATATTAAAATATTACACTATTAAATATTAGAGCATTTAGTTAAAACCTTTTGTGTGTTGTTTCATAAGAATTTTATTTTATTTGGGGTTATTTGCCAAAAGCTTCAAGGCTGGTTTAATAGAAAGGTGGTCATTCATCCCCTTGGGACCACAAGCATCTAATTTAAGCTGCCAAATTAATACACAACATGACACACAACACACAACCATAAACGGGAGATATTTGTTGAAGTTCACACTCATCCACAAATGTGGTGGGCTGCAGAGTTCAACATATGGAATGCTCACACTGGGCATGCTCACACACTTTGATAAATGAGGCATATGTCAGACAACATGCCATGGGATGGCTGAACTGGGCATGCTCACACACTTAGGCCAAATCTCAGTTTAGCAGTTGGCCACACATATCTGGTATTTTTACGTGTTATTCCAGGAACCAACCACATTACAGCAGTCTGCCCAGTGCACACAGTTAAATGACTACAGAGACATACGTGATATAATGGATCCCTCCCATATGCAAACATCTTCCACAGATGCACAAGTTGTTCATACAAACAGGGAATGCTATGGCAATAAAGACGTGCAAACAGTCTATCAGCAACAAATAATGTGCATTTGACAATTAAACATATGGGTGTAGAGGTCAACACTAGGCTGTTTGCCCTAGGGAATGAGAGCTTAGCCAGAGTGTGCTTGGCATCTGCCTCCCCACAGGATGCACATTCCCCTTTCTAAACACCGATGATGTCAGCACCCTATAAGTACAGCAGGAGAAAAGAAACCTCCCATTAATGTGAATAGCGCGCTCCGCTAATGTGTCCATCTCAAGTGTCATAACATAGTTAGGTAGGGGTTTGAATCCTGCAAATGCTCAGTGTGTGAGTGGGGTTGGTGTGTGTAAGTCTGTGGGAGAGAAATGTCCCTTTTGGCAACTGGGAAAACACACTACAGGATGCACATTCCCCTTTCTAAACACAGATGATGTCAGCACTCTATAAGTATAGCAGGAGAAGGGAAACCTCCCAGTAATGTGAATAGCGCGCTCTGCTAATGCGTCCGTCTTCAAGTGTCATAACATAATTAAGTAGGGGTTTGAATCCTGCAAATGGCAAGTGTGTGTGTTTGGCTGAGGGGGGTAATTGTGTGTGAGGAAAATGTCCCTTTTGGCAACTAGGAGAACAGACTACAGGATGCACATTCCCCTTTCTAAACACTGATGATGTCAGCACCCTATAAGTACAGCAAGAGAAGGGAAACCTCCCAGTAATGTGAATAGTGTGTTCTGCTAATGCGTCCGTCTCGAGTGTCATAACCTAGTTAGATAGGGGTTTGAATCCTACAAATGGCAAGTGTGTGTGTTTGGCTGAGGGGTGTTAGTGTGTATAAGGGAAATGTCCCTTTTGGCAACTAGGAGAACAGACTACAGGATGCACATTCCCCTTTCTAAACACTGATGATGTCAGCACCCTATAAGTACAGCAAGAGAAAGGAAACCTCTCAATAATGCGAATAGCGCACTCTGCTAATGCATCCGTCTCGAATGTCATAACATAATTAGATATGGGTTTGAATCCTGCAAGTGTGCATGTTTGGCTGAGGGGGGTTAGTGTGTGTGAGGGAAATGTCCCCTTTGACAACTAGGAGAACAGACTACAGAATGCACATTCCCCTTTCTAAACACTGATGATGTCAGCACCCTATAAGTACAGCAAGAGAAAGTAAACCTCCCAGTATAGCGCACTCCGCTAATGCGTCCGTCTCGAGTGTCATAACATAGTTAGATAGGGGTTTGAATCCTGCAAGTGTGTGTGTTTGGCTGAGGGGGGTTAGTGTGTGTGAGGGAAATGTCCCTTTTGGCAACTAGGAGAACAGACTACAGGATGCACATTCCTCTTTCTAAACACTGATGATGTCAGCACCCTACAAGTACAGCAGGAGAAGGTATGTGGCATGGACAATGACTGAGTCATGTGTCCATGCCTCTGACCAACCTGTATGCTTGTGTTATGTGGTGGACCATAGTGCCCCACAGGCATATCACTGTGACCTTCACCTTGTCCAGCCTGGTGAGCGTGACCATACTGTACCGGACAATAAAGGTAGCTAACACAACTGTGGCAGGTGTGTTGTCTAGCCGTACAGGCTGTGACTGGCACACAGGATTTGTGTGCTATGTGTTATGTGTGATGTGTTCAGGCATAGCATTATGCCTGTGTGCCAGCTGCAGAGGTGTTTGCTGCTCAGGCAGGATGCTATTCTAAGGCTCCACGAATGGCCCAGTGTGTTCACGTGCTTGTATTGCTGTCAGTGTAGGTCTACATCAGACTGGTATTGTAGTCACTGTAGTATTGCATGCCACCTGACAGGTTATGCCAGTACTGGGTTCAGAGTGCTTAGTCCCAGTTTGGCTATGTGGTTCCATCCCATACATGTATTGTATGTACATGTGTAGGGGAGAGGGTTGACTGTGTACATGTGGCAGCTATGACATTGCCACATGACCCACATATTCCACAACTGTAGCATAGAGGTGACTGACAACTGACCTTTGAACATGCTACCATAGTATTGTGATTGCCATGGTGATTAACAGCACATAGGGCTAATGGGGAACAAGGTACATAGGTTCATAGGTTCATAGCATCATACTAGGCAATCTGCCCTAGGGCATTTAAGAACCTAGCCAGAATGTGTTTGGCTGTCGCCATCCAATGTAAATATATCTTGCCATGCCCTTTTCCGAGGTTAGTATACTGTGCCTCTGTCTAACAGTGACACAGAAGTGATACCCGGGGTAAACCTACAATGTCCCATCCACTCATCAAGATTCCTCTTGAAGAGAGTCAATGAGGACTCTTCCTAACCTGGACTGGGATTTTATTCCAGAGTGAAGTGAGCCTCTGGGTTATGAATCTGTCCCTCCAGCATGTCCTATTTATTTCAGTGCTGAGGCTCAGGTCTCTCAAGCGTGTATCCCAATGGGATTTGGATATTCTCAGGTGCAGCATGCCCATTAATTCCGGGTTCGACATGGTGTTATACATTAGGCACAGATCGCCTCTTAGCAGGCGGTATGCCACTGAGTAGAGCTGGGGTTTATTTAACCGGTCAGCATATGGCATCTGTTTGAGCCCTTTGATCCTCTTGGTGAGGTACTTGTGGGGTCTTTCCAGTTGCTGCAGGTGTCTGGTAAGGTACATCCTGACAGGGGGATTGTACTCAATTATGGGCCTGATGAGGGATGAGTAAAGAGGCACGATGTCCTCCCCTGATGTAGATGTGAATCCCTTCATGATGGGGTGGGCTATATACAATGTCTTTCTAACCACTTTGGCCACGTGGTTGTCAAATGAGAGATTGCTATCAACTTGGGTCCCCAGGTCCCTAATTACGTCTTCTGTACATAATGGAGTACCACCTATGTGGTACTTTGTCGGCACTTTGTTTTTGCCAAAGGGGATGACTATACACACTTTTGCATTCAGCTGGAGGCCATGGCTCTGGCACAAGTTGTCTGTTTCTATGATGCCTTTGGAAGATGCTTGTGTTGGCTGGAGAGTCGATTATGGCAGCCAGTTTGCAGTCATCTGCATATTTGGTCAGCCACAGTCCTTCCGTGTTGGCCTGTACCTCCGATAAATATATACCAAACAAGAGAGGTCCCAGGACTGAGCCTTGTGGGTCACAACTCGTAACTGGTTTGGAGTCTGGCATGGCTCCAGCAATTCTAACCATGTGGGTTCTGTCCTTGAGCCAGTGTGCAATCCATCTAGTGACATAGGGGCTTATATTTAAGCTGGTGAGCTTCTCTAGAATGCCGAGTGGGGTATTGTTTTGAAGGCTTTTGTGAGGTCCAGGTAGGCTGTGTGGACCACCTTCCCCTCGTCAGTGGCCTCGGTGACTGTTTCAAAGAAATCAACCAGGTTTGAGAGGCAGGATCTGCCCTTAACAAAGCCAAACTGGGTATGAACCAGTGTCTGTAGGTCCGCAATATCTATATCTATGTGGTCCATGATGATCCTTTCCATAGCTCTGCAGACCAAGCTAGTGTGGCTTATGGGGTGATAGTGTCCAGGATCCGTTGAGGCACCACCTTTCTGTAAAGGGACCACTGTTGCTGTCGCCACACTTTGGACACATATCCTGTAGTAAGGCTGGGATTGAACAGTAGGTTTATGTTAGGTAGTAGCGTCTTGGTGGTCATGTAAGACACAGCCGGGACACTGTCTCGTCCCATTGATGCAGTGTGTATTGCTTTGGAGAGGGCGGCTCTTACCTGAGCATCTGAGATGTCAGGGGGGCAGCACTCTGTTGGGATACATATTTGCCCTTTCAGTGTGGAGGGGGGTGAGAAGTTTGCACTGAACCTGTCAGCTAGAATGTTGGCAATGTCTGTGGGTTTGGTGTTTCTATTGACATTTTGGACTACCTCTGAGCATATCTGGGAATTACCACCCAGGTTCCTAACATAACTAAAGAAAGCCTTGTGATTATCCTTAGTGTCCTGTGCAATTTCTGTCGAAGCTGGCCTTAGACAATCTTATGAGTGCCTGTAGTTATTTGCTAATACTGATCAGTGATGCCTTCCCTATTTGTGAATTTGCTGTATCATTTGGTAGCTTCCTCCTTTTATTGTGTAGTTTGTTTATGGCTGGGGTCCACCAGACAGGACGTCTTCCTTTGGAGGATTGGGTCTTGGTTTTATTTGGGATCACATGATCCATGCATTCCTGAAGGCATCCATAGAATGCGTTTATAGAGGAATCTGCGGTCTGGTCTGTAGTTTCCACAGGCCTGGGGGCTTTGAAGGTTTCCACCTCGGTTTTGAGGAGTGTGAAATTTGCTTTAGAGAAGTTGTTCACTGTGGTGTTCTGGGCAGGGGGTGGGGTCAGGATGTGAATATCCAGTGAGATTAGTTTATGGTCTGATCTTACCAGTGAGGAATACACTTCTGGTCTGGAGCATAGAGTCCCCATGTTGGTGATGATCAGGTCCAGTATGTTTCCCCTTCTTGTGGGAGTGGTAACAAGTTGTTCCATAGCATTTGAGCTCATATATTCTAGGAATCTCTGGCCTAGGGTGTTGGAGCTAGAGTCATGCTCCCAGTCCATGTTTGGGTAGTTGACGTCACCCAATATAATGGTGTTTGGAGAGACCTTCATATTTCCACTGTTCACAGGACAGCCGAGTGCAGTTCTTGGGTTTGGGAGGGTGGTCTGTAGCAGGCTATAACCTGGAAGGAAGTTTCACCCATTGTTAGTTGCACATGGATAGTCTCTGATGCTTGGTGCTTTGCCACCAACCTGGAGGTGTAGGTATCTTTGATGAATATCAATACTCACCCTCCATTTGTGGTTCGTTCCAAGTTTTGGGGCTGAAAAGCATGGCATGAGGTTAAACCTGGTAGTGCTGGTGTGCTCTCAGTAGCCCTGAACCAGGCATCTGTTACTGCACAGATATCGATGTTCTCCATGCCAAGGAGAGTTTCGGGTGCATGCATCTTGAGGTTTAGACTTCTGGCGTTGGGTAGCATTACTCTTAGTTTCTTATCCCTTGTGATACCTATGAAGGTGGGTTTGTCATTTGAGCCTTGCCTAACATAGGCACTATGGGGTAGCAAGAGCCTTTGCCAATATCTGAAAGCCCAGGGGTGACAGGTGCAGGCCGTCCCTAGCAAGCAGGTGGTTCAACAGAAGATGAATATGTGAAGGTGTAGTGCCTGTGATTAGTAGCATATATGACTGCTCACGTGGGCACATGCCAGGTAAGTCATATGCACTGTGTCACAGGCAATGTACATGTGAACAGGACAAACAGTGACATTCTGTCAAGTGAGACATGGACATACATATAGTAAGCTATGCAGATGGCACTAGGAGTCCACAGAAGCTCTATAACTATGCATTGCAGGTGTGATCAGTATTCCAGGGTAATTGCAAGCAAACATGCATGCAAACAAAGCTACAGTAAACAGGGCTGCATGTAGTCCATTGTACAACAAACAAGCTGTACCACTTCCAGTAGGTAACACTGCAAATATGCAGGCACTATGCACATGTACATGGAAATACATGGGTCAGATGGCTAGGGTCCAGTCTCAGCGCACACAAGTGTACAGACCATGTACTGTCAGGATGTACAATAACTGGATGGAAACCCATGTGCTCATACCTGCAGTAATACACATGTCAAATAACAGACACTGAGCCTTCACTCAGTGGTTCCATACTTAGTAGGATGTATGCTACCTGGCCTGCCACCACAGTATCCCTGACATATATGGAGACTGTCCCTCCTGTACTAGTTAGTTTTGTGTGTTGGGGCTGTCTAGCATGGTATGAGATGTGAGCTTGCAGTGCTAGGGTGCTCCTGTGTGTCCTGTACCAGTTGTGTAGTACTGCACACATATCAACATCCTCAAACATCCGCATTGCAGAGTCCAGTGTGGGCAACATGCCACTTGCAGTTTACATGTCCATCATTGCATATTACTACATTCATTACCTTATCCCTGTGCTATCTATGTATGTAGCCTTCTGTTGACATCATTACCACCAGTATGCCAACATGTGCAGATGATACACTATGGTACTTACCATGGGTGTAGACAACAGTACATGACAATCACACCCTTACTGCAGCAGGCATGCTGTGATATACCCACAATTAATTCAGCACACAGTACTGTTAACAACATGATACTATTACTACACATCTATGTGGCCACCCTGTGCATCAGCAACATGTTAACCTGTACCTGCACAGTTGTTACAGATTGCAGGAGGTGGCACAGTTTCATCATATGCACAGGGTGTGAACTTGGTATGCCTGAGTCAGCCACCGATACCACCGATTGACATGTATGTGTATGTGTGTTGGTGAGGGACAGCAGTAGAAGGTGGGGCAATGTTGATGCAGTGTGTGCATGTATGCGGTAACCCTAGGTGTTGTCAATTCGCATGTGTGTATGGATGCACACAGTTCCACCTCATGGCTGCCATATACTGGTGTTTGTGGACAGCCACAGACTGTACCTGCCAGGTCATACAGATCAGTGTCTCTGGCCACGGACACGGTACCTGTGCCTTGCAGGGGTGCTACAGACCGTATCCGGTACCAACCCAGACTGGGTACTGTCATCAGAAGCAGGTGTTCGTTGACTGGACACAGATTCCTGTCGGGCCTGGCCAGAGCCACGTGCACGTGGTCTCCTGGGGCGGTCTGAGGACAGCACAGACCCAGCATTGCTGGGGCTGCTGCTAGCACTACGGGGGCGGCCGCGGCCCTGTTGTCATCCACGATGACTGCCAGCTGCTGCTGTTGCTGGCATACGGCCACGTCAACACCTCAATCGCCCACCATCGCCCTGGCTCATGGACATGTAGTTGTGGAACCGGTGTAATATGTACCCACAGCGTCTGTCTATGACATAGGTGAAATCACGGATGGCAGCCGCAATGTCACGCATACTGTCAGTCATGGCTGTGCGACATGCTGTCAGCTCCCTCAGACCCTGTCTGGTGTACCGTTCCATACGTGACTGTGCCTGCATGACAGTCCGAAACATAGCTGAGGTTGTAAGACCTCTGTGGGCACGTCTGACAGGGGCAGTAGGCCCATGGATGCTCCCACGAGAACCCCTGGACATCTGTCTGTGTGGTACCATCTCTGGGCCATGCCCATGGCTGCTGTGTGGGGAGGCATGTGCCACAGATACCACATTACCCTGGTGAATGCCCACTGTATGCTGTCCATCACCTAGGGACATTGGTGACAAAGGGTGTATTGACAGGATAACTGTGCACGTTGATGGGGTTGACAGCTGTGTACTGTCAATCGGCTGACCAATGGTGGACCCTGGCATACCTTCCTGTGCCATTACACAGATGTCATCATTATCAGTACCCATGGCACCTGATTCAGGTTCCCTGCTACATGACACCAGAGCAGCACCAGAACCTGTGGGAGGGAAACAGGAAACACAGTTTACAATGTCTACACATTACCAGTGATGCACACATGCACACATGCACACATGCACATGCACACATGCACACATGCACACATGCACACATGCACACATGCACACATGCACACATGCACACATGCACACATGCACACATGCACACATGCACAGGTGCACACATGCACACATGCACACATGCGCACACATGCACACATGCGCACATGCACAGGTGCACACATGCACACATGCACACATGCACACATGCGCACATGCACACATGCACACATGCACACAGTTTCACACAATTGTACAGTACTCAGTATGCGTGATATCAACACACAGACACAGACACACCTACATGCATACAAAGAGCACTACTAAGTGAGCCAAATATTACTATTACTATCAAGACTATTACAGGAATTGTTAATACACACTCACCAGCATGGATAGGCTGCATTGCTGTTACACCAGAGGGACCTGCAGACGTGAAGAAACTAATGTCAGTGGGCACAACTGTGCCATTGTTACTGAGTATGATACAGGTCAATAGTACAACAGTCGCCTTTCACAGGTCAGCTGCTAATATTGAGGTTATCACACTTGCATATTAAATACTATGGTGACAGCTACAAACCAAGGACACACCTCACACATGCATTAACTACCAGTGTACACAACAGTCAACTATACATATGGCATATTACCTGCACGTTCACTGTCTTGCTGCTGCGTGGCTCCAGCTAAATGTCCCTTTGGCAACTGGGAAAACACACTACAGGATGCACATTCCCCTTTCTAAACACAGATGATGTCAGCACTCTATAAGTATAGCAGGAGAAGGGAAACCTCCCAGTAATGCGAATAGCGCGCTCTGCTAATGCGTCTGTCTTCAAGTGCATAACATAATTAAGTAGGGGTTTGAATCCTGCAAATGGCAAGTGTGTGTGTTTGGCTGAGGGGGGTAATTGTGTGTGAGGAAAATGTCCCCTTTGGCAACTAGGAGAACAGACTACAGGATGCACATTCCCCTTTCTAAACACTGATGATGTCAGCACCCTATAAGTACAGCAAGAGAAGGGAAACCTCCCAGTAATGTGAATAGTGTGTTCCGCAAATGTGTCCGTCTCGAGTGTCATAACCTAGTTAAATAGGGGTTTGAATCCTACAAATGGCAAGTGTGTGTGTTTGGCTGAGGGGTGTTAGTGTGTATAAGGGAAATGTCCCTTTTGGCAACTAGGAGAACAGACTACAGGATGCACATTCCCCTTTCTAAACACTGATGATGTCAGCACCCTATAAGTACAGCAAGAGAAAGGAAACCTCTCAATAATGCGAATAGCACACTCTGCTAATGCATCCGTCTCGAATGTCATAACATAATTAGATATGGGTTTGAATCCTGCAAGTGTGCATGTTTGGCTGAGGGGGGTTAGTGTGTGTGAGGGAAATGTCCCCTTTGATAACTAGGAGAACAGACTACAGAATGCACATTCCCCTTTCTAAACACTGATGATGTCAGCACCCTATAAGTACAGCAAGAGAAAGTAAACCTCCCAGTATAGCGACTCGCTAATCGTCCGTCTCGAGTGTCATAACATAGTTAAACAGGCGTTTGAATCCTGCAAGTGTGTGTGTTTGGATGAGGGGGTTAGTGTGTGTGGGGAAATGTCCCTTTTGGCAACTAGGAGAACAGACTACAGGATGCACATTCCCCTTTCTAAACACTGATGATGTCAGCACCCTACAAGTACAGCAGGAGAAGGTATGTGGCATGGACAATGACTGAGTCATGTGTCCATGCCTCTGACCAACCTGTATGCTTGTGTTATGTGGTGGACCATAGTGCCCCACAGGCATATCACTGTGACCTTCACCTTGTCCAGCCTGGTGAGCGTGACCATACTGTACCGGACAATAAAGGTAGCTAACACAACTGTGGCAGGTGTGTTGTCTAGCCGTACAGGCTGTGACTGGCACACAGGATTTGTGTGCTATGTGTTATGTGTGATGTGTTCAGGCATAACGTATGCCTGTGTGCCAGCTGCAGAGGTGTTTGCTGCTCAGGCAGGATGCTATTCTAAGGCTCCACGAATGGCCCAGTGTGTTCACGTGCTTGTATTGCTGTCAGTGTAGGTCTACATCAGACTGGTATTGTAGTCACTGTAGTATTGCATGCCACCTGACAGGTTATGCCAGTACTGGGTTCAGAGTGCTTAGTCCCCAGTTTGGCTATGTGGTTCCATCTCATACATGTGTTGTACGTCCATGTGTAGGGGAGAGGGTTGACTGTGTACATGTGGCAGCTGTGACATTGCCACATGACCCACATATTCCACAACTGTAGCATAGAGGTGACTGACAACTGACCTTTGAACATGCTACCATAGTATTGTGATTGCCATGGTGATTAACAGCACATAGGGCTAATGGGAACAAGGTACATAGGTTCATAGGTTCATAGCATCATACTAGGCAATCTGCCCTAGGGCATTTAAGAACCTAGCCAGAATGTGTTTGGCTGTCGCCATCCAATGTAAATATATCTTGCCATGCCCTTTTCCGAGGTTAGTATACTGTGCCTCTGTCTAACAGTGACACAGAAGTGATACCCGTAAACCTACAATGTCCCATCCACTCATCAAGATTCCTCTTGAAGAGAGTCAATGAGGGACTCTTCCTAACCTGGACTGGGATTTTATTCCAGAGTGAAGTGAGCCTCTGGGTTATGAATCTGTCCCTCCAGCATGTCCTATTTATTTCAGTGCTGAGGCTCAGGTCTCTCAAGTGTGTATCCCAATGGGATTTGGATATTCTCAGGTGCAGCATGCCCATTAATTCGGTTCGACATGGTGTTATACATTAGGCACAGATCGCCTCTGAGCAGGCGGTATGCCACTGAGTAGAGCTGGGGTTTATTTAACCGGTCAGCATATGGCATCTGTTTGAGCCCTTTGATCCTCTTGGGGAGGAATTTGGGGGGTCTTTCCAGTTGCTGTAGGGGTCTGGTAAGGTACATCCTGACAGGGGATTGTACTCAATTATGGGCCTGATGAGGGATGAGTAAAGAGGCACGATGTCCTCCCCTGATGTAGATGTGAATCCCTTCATGATGGGGTGGGCTATATACAATGTCTTTCTAACCACTTTGGCCACGTGGTTGTCAAATGAGAGATTGCTATCAACTTGGGTCCCCAGGTCCCTAATTACGTCTTCTGTACATAATGGAGTACCACCTATGTGGTACTTTGTGGGCACTTTGTTTTTGCCAAAGGGGATGACTATACACACTTTTGCATTCAGCTGGAGGCCATGGCTCTGGCACAAGTTGTCTGTTTCTATGATGCCCCTTTGGAAGATGCTTGTGTTGGCTGGAGAGTCGATTATGGCAGCCAGTTTGCAGTCATCTGCATATTTGGTCAGCCACAGTCCTTCCGTGTTGGCCTGTACCTCCGATAAATATATACCAAACAAGAGAGGTCCCAGGACTGAGCCTTGTGGGTCACAACTCGTAACTGGTTTGGAGTCTGGCATGGCTCCAGCAATTCTAACCATGTGGGTTCTGTCCTTGAGCCAGTGTGCAATCCATCTAGTGACATAGGGGCTTATATTTAAGCTGGTGAGCTTCTCTAGAATGCCCGAGTGGGGTATTGTTTTGAAGGCTTTTGCGAGGTCCAGGTAGGCTGTGTGAACCACCTTCCCCTCGTCAATGGCCTCGGTGACTGTTTCAAAGAAATCAACCAGGTTTGAGAGGCAGGATCTGCCCTTAACAAAGCCAAACTGGGTATGAACCAGTGTCTGTAGGTCCGCAATATCTATATCTATGTGGTCCATGGTGATCCTTTCCATAGCTCTGCAGACCAAGCTAGTGTGGCTTATGGGGTGATAGTGTCCAGGATCCGTTGAGGCACCACCTTTCTGTAGAGGGACCACTGTTGCTGTACGCCACACTTTGGACACATATCCTGTAGTAAGGCTGGGATTGAACAGTAGGTTTATGTTAGGTAGTAGCACGTCTTGGTGGTCATGTAAGACACAGCCCGGGACACTGTCTCGTCCCATTGATGCAGTGTGTATTGCTTTGGAGAGGGCGGCTCTTACCTGAGCATCTGAGATGTCGGGGGGGCAGCACTCTGTTGGGATACATATTTGCCCTTTCAGTGTGGAGGGGGGTGAGAAGTTTGCACTGAACCTGTCAGCTAGAATGTTGGCAATGTCTGTGGGTTTGGTGTTTCTATTGACATTTTGGACTACCTCTGAGCATATCTGGGAATTACCACCCAGGTTCCTAACATAACTAAAGAAAGCCTTGTGATTATCCTTAGTGTCCTGTGCAATTTCTGTCGAAGCTGGCCTTAGACAATCTTATGAGTGCCTGTAGTTATTTGCTAATACTGATCAGTGATGCCTTCCCTATTTGTGAATTTGCTGTATCATTTGGTAGCTTCCTCCTTTTATTGTGTAGTTTGTTTATGGCTGGGGTCCACCAGACAGGACGTCTTCCTTTGGAGGATTGGGTCTTGGTTTTATTCGGGATCACATGATCCATGCATTCCTGAAGGCGTCCATAGAATGCGTTTATAGAGGAATCTGCGGTCTGGTCTGTAGTTTCCACAGGCCTGGGGGCTTTGAAGGTTTCCACCTCGGTTTTGAGGAGTGTGAAATTTGCTTTAGAGAAGTTGTTCACTGTGGTGTTCTGGGCAGGGGGTGGGGTCAGGATGTGAATATCCAGTGAGATTAGTTTATGGTCTGATCTTACCAGTGAGGGATACACTTCTGGTCTGGAGCATAGAGTCCCCATGTTGGTGATGATCAGGTCCAGTATGTTTCCCCTTCTTGTGGGAGTGGTAACAAGTTGTTCCATAGCATTTGAGCTCATATATTCTAGGAATCTCTGGCCTAGGGTGTTGGAGCTAGAGTCATGCTCCCAGTCCATGTTTGGGTAGTTGACGTCGCCCAATATAATGGTGTTTGGAGAGACCTTCATATTTCCACTGTTCACAGGACAGCCGAGTGCAGTTCTTGGGTTTGGGAGGGTGGTCTGTAGCAGGCTATAACCTGGAAGGAAGTTTCACCCATTGTTAGTTGCACATGGATAGTCTCTGATGCTTGGTGCTTTGCCACCAACCTGGAGGTGTGGGTATCTTTGATGAATATCAATACTCCCCCTCCATTTGTGGTTCGTTCCAAGTTTTGGGGCTGAAAAGCATGGCATGAGGTTAAACCTGGTAGTGCTGGTGTGCTTTCAGTAGCCCTGAACCAGGCATCTGTTACTGCACAGATATCGATGTTCTCCATGCCAAGGAGAGTTTCGGGTGCATGCATCTTGAGGTTTAGACTTCTGGCGTTGGGTAGCATTACTCTTAGTTTCTTATCCCTTATGATACCTATGAAGGTGGGTTTGTCATTTGAGCCTTGCCTAACATAGGCACTATGGGGGTAGCAAGAGCCTTTGCCAATATCTGAAAGCCCAGGGGTGACAGGTGCAGGCCGTCCCTAGCGAAGCAGGTGGTTCAACAGAAGATGAATATGTGAAGGTGTAGTGCCTGTGATTAGTTAGCAGTAGCATATATGACTGCTCACGTGGGCACATGCCAGGTAAGTCATATGCACTGTGTCACAGGCAATGTACATGTGAACAGGACAAACAGTGACATTCTGTCAAGTGAGACATGGACATACATATAGTAA
This sequence comes from Protopterus annectens, assembly GCF_019279795.1. NCBI lineage: Eukaryota > Metazoa > Chordata > Ceratodontiformes > Protopteridae > Protopterus > Protopterus annectens. Next base: position 200,541,523 of record NC_056734.1, read on the forward strand.
GCTATGCAGATGGCACTAGGAGTCCACAGAAGCTCTATAACTATGCATTGCAGGTGTGATCAGTATTCCAGGGTAATTGCAAGCAAACATGCATGCAAACAAAGCTACAGTAAACAGGGCTGCATGTAGTCCATTGTACAACAAACAAGCTGTACCACTTCCAGTAGGTAACACTGCAAATATGCAGGCACTATGCACATGTACATGGAAATACATGGGTCAGATGGCTAGGGTCCAGTCACACAAGTGTACAGACCATGTACTGTCAGGATGTACAATAACTGGATGGAAACCCATGTGCTCATACCTGCAGTAATACACATGTCAAATAACAGACACTGAGCCTTCACTCAGTGGTTCCATACTTAGTAGGATGTATGCTACCTGGCCTGCCACCACAGTATCCCTGACATATATGGAGACTGTCCCTCCTGTACTAGTTAGTTTTGTGTGTTGGGGCTGTCTAGCATGGTATGAGATGTGAGCTTGCAGTGCTAGGGTGCTCCTGTGTGTCCTGTACCAGTTGTGTAGTACTGCACACATATCAACATCCTCAAACATCCGCATTGCAGAGTCCAGTGTGGGCAACATGCCACTTGCAGTTTACATGTCCATCATTGCATATTACTACATTCATTACCTTATCCCCTGTGCTATCTATGTATGTAGCCTTCTGTTGACATCATTACCACCAGTATGCCAACATGTGCAGATGATACACTATGGTACTTACCATGGGTGTAGACAACAGTACATGACAATCACACCCTTACTGCAGCAGGCATGCTGTGATATACCCACAATTAATTCAGCACACAGTACTGTTAACAACATGATACTATTACTACACATCTATGTGGCCACCCTGTGCATCAGCAACATGTTAACCTGTACCTGCACAGTTGTTACAGATTGCAGGAGGTGGCACAGTTTCATCATATGCACAGGGTGTGAACTTGGTATGCCTGAGTCAGCCACGATACCACCAATTGACATGTATGTGTATGTGTGTTGGTGAGGGACAGCAGTAGAAGGTGGGGCAATGTTGATGCAGTGTGTGCATGTATGCGGTAACCCTAGGTGTTGTCAATTCGCATGTGTGTATGGATGCACACAGTTCCACCTCATGGCTGCCATATACTGGTGTTTGTGGACAGCCACAGACTGTACCTGCCAGGTCATACAGATCAGTGTCTCTGGCCACGGACACGGTACCTGTCCCTTGCAGGTGCTACAGACCGTATCCGTACCAACCCAGACTGGGTACTGTCATCAGAAGCAGGTGTTCGTTGACTGGACACAGATTCCTGTCGGGCCTGGCCAGAGCCACGTGCACGTGGTCTCCTGGGGCGGTCTGAGGACAGCACAGACCCAGCATTGCTGGGGCTGCTGCTAGCACTACGGGGGCGGCCGCGGCCCTGTTGTCATCCACGATGACTGCCAGCTGCTGCTGTTGCTGGCATACGGCCACGTCAACACCTCAATCGCCCACCATCGCCCTGGCTCATGGACATGTAGTTGTGGAACTGGTCTAATATGTCCCCACAACGTCTGTCTATGACATCGGTGAAATCACGGATGGCAGCCGCAATGTCACGCATACTGTCAGTCATGGCTGTGCGACATGCTGTCAGCTCCCCAGACCCTGTCTGGTGTACCGTTCCATACGTGACTGTGCCTGCATGACAGCCCGAAACATAGCTGAGGTTGTAAGACCTCTGTGGGCACGTCTGACAGGGGCAGTAGGCCCATGGATGCTCCCACGAGAACCCCTGGACATCTGTCTGTGTGGTACCATCTCTGGGCCATGCCCATGGCTGCTGTGTGGGGAGGCATGTGCCACAGATACCACATTACCCTGGTGAATGCCCACTGTATGCTGTCCATCACCTAGGGACATTGGTGACAAAGGGTGTATTGACAGGATAACTGTGCACGTTGATGGGGTTGACAGCTGTGTACTGTCAATCGGCTGACCAATGGTGGACCCTGGCATACCTTCCTGTGCCATTACACAGATGTCATCATTATCAGTACCCATGGCACCTGATTCAGGTTCCCTGCTACATGACACCAGAGCAGCACCAGAACCTGTGGGAGGGAAACAGGAAACACAGTTTACAATGTCTACACATTACCAGTGATGCACACATGCACACATGCACACATGCACACATGCGCACATGCGCACATGCACATGCACACATGCACACATGCACACATGCACACATGCACACATGCACACATGCACACATGCACACATGCGCACATGCACACATGCACAGGTGCACACATGCACACATGCACACATGCGCACATGCACACATGCACAGGTGCACACATGCACACATGCACACATGCACACATGCGCACATGCACACATGCACACATGCACACAGTTTCACACAATTGTACAGTACTCAGTATGCGTGATATCAACACACAAACACAGACACACCTACATGCATACAAAGAGCACTACTAAGTGAGCCGAATATTACTATTACTATCAAGACTATTACAGGAATTGTTAATACACACTCACCAGCATGGATAGGCTGCATTGCTGTTACACCAGAGGGACCTGCAGACGTGAAGAAACTAATGTCAGTGGGCACAACTGTGCCATTGTTACTGAGTATGATACAGGTCAATAGTACAACAGTCGCCTTTCACAGGTCAGCTGCTAATATTGAGGATATCACACTTGCATATTAAATACTATGGTGACAGCTACAAACCAAGGACACACCTCACACATGCATTAACTACCAGTGTACACAACAGTCAACTATACATATGGCATATTACCTGCACGTTCACTGTCTTGCTGCTGCGTGGCTCCAGCCTCCATCATAATGCATGTCTGCTGATGTTGTTGTTGCTGGCGGACTGGAGCCACTACACTCATGAGTAGTCCCTCCAGTCTGGTGAGTGGGGGATGTGTAGCCACCCCACCACCTGTGGTGACCTGTTGCCTGTGGATATCCGACGCACGCTGATGGACATTTCTGATTAAATCACTGCAGTGATGTCGTACCTGCTCATATGTCCTATTATGCGTGCCTATGTCATTTACCCGACGGACCAGGTCTTGCCACAGTGCAGCCCTCTCCTGCTGATTCTGGCTGGTGCGGGAAAAGAGTATTGCATAATCCGCACCAGGCTCTGGTGTATCTCCTCATCCTCAGCTGTGGAGTAAGTGGGATTCCGCGGGTGAGCCATGAACCTGAAAAAGAAAATAACCTGATATCAGCAATATATGTCAGCAGAATTTGGCACACATACTACACATGCTACTCGACTGTTATGATACAACATATCTCACATATATAGCATCTGTCTGTCTATTGGTGGATACACATGTAAATGGCCAGGTATCAGTGCTCAGCCAGCAACTGTGCAACAGTACCTGGCACACCCCATACGACATACTACCAAACCCCAGCAGTCAGAATACTGATTCAGGTCAAGAGCACCTCCTCACTCTGGGGGTTTGTATCTAGGTACTGTATGGCCTACATCATCAACTACTGTGAGCTGACCACACACTAATTGCCCTGGATATACATATCCCAACTCCACCACCAGCACAAACGACTATAGTGAATAACATTACAGATGCAAACTTTACACTTTGTAACAGTGACATGGTATCCTTTCAGCCCACTGGGCCAGTGGCAGATACAACCCACAATGCTGACCCCTACACAATTGCTTTCTACAGACATCTCCGAGAATGCATGGATCATGCAATCCCATATATGACCAAGACACTCTCCACAAAGGGACAGCATCCTGTCTGGTGGACCCTAGCCATAGACAGATTGTATTACAGAAGATGGAAGCTACTGCAAGACAGAGCATAATTCCATAAAGGGAGGGCATGTCTGAGCAGCACTAGTAAGGATCTATTTTCCATCATACAAACATCCATGGGCAACTTTGAGAGGGAAATCAAGAGGGACACTACAGATAACCAGAAGGCCTTCTTCAGTTATGTTAGCAACCTGGTCAGAATCCATCCTCTATGCCCATAGTTAGTACACAACAACAAATATTTCACTGACACCACAGATATTGACAACATTGTGGCAGACAGGTTCAGTGCAGGTGTCACCCCGCCCTCTCCCCCAAAATAAGACATAGTTATCCCAGCTGACTGTAACCTCCCTGTCATCACAGATGTCCAGATGAGAGCCGCCCTCAGGAAAGCAGAATACACAACATGAATGGGACCTGATGGTATCCCCAGTTGCATGCTACATAAACTGTGACAGGAGCTAAACACACATATAGAAGTGCTATGTAACACTAGCCTGACTACAGGATATGTACCTGTACACTGGCGCATGGCAGCAGTGGTTCCACTCCACGAAGGAGGCACCTCAACATACCAATACAATACAACACAATACATTACATTACAATACAATACTATACAATATGCTATTGCCCCTGGGACTACAGCAGCATACTGTTCTGCTACCCTGACCATTGTGACACATGTGGTGTGATGGTACCTCCTGCTGTCACACAGTTACACAGGGTGACTCATATGGCATATTACCTATCTGACTAACATTCAGCAGGGGTATGTGTGACATGTACTCATGGGGAGTCTTGCTTCTTAACACTGTGTGGTTTATTGCAGGGTATGTCTTATGTGTGGGTAGGAACTTTTACCTCCATATGTGCTCTCTATTGCAGTGGCATGGACGACACACAGCAGTCATTTAGGTTGTGGATGGTGTGAGGTGTTACTATGGTTGTTGGACATCTGTCATGGGTGTGACTTACGTATGTAAATCCGGGAGTGGTAACCTCTATGTGGGTAGTATATGTGTACTCTGTGGTGTTGTCAGTCACTGTGCATTGGTAATGTGTTTGAGTGCATTGTCACAGTGTTGTACATGTCACTGTGTCCTTCTCCATATCTGTAGCTGTCATGTGAGGTCCATACCATGGCATCCATTATGTGGTGTGGAGGGTACACCGACCTCCATGTCCATAGCTGAAACACCATGTCTGCTGACACATACCATGTGCAGGTATTCCAGGAATAGTGTGCCACTGTGAATATCATTGGGGCCACTATTGTACACATTTATGACCCTGTTCACCCCTGACACATGCAGTGGTGGGCAGCCAATCACATATCTGGTGGTTACTGGTGTAGGTGATTTGAAATGTGGTATGGTACTCGGTTTTGACACTGGTGTTCACTCCATGCCTTTGTCACCAGGCACCTGTTGCAATACATCTGTACACATGTGCCTCACTCAGAATTTATATACATCTCTCTCTCTCTCTCTATATATATATCTATATATATATATATATATATATATATATATATATATATATATATATATATATATATATATATATATATATATCTGTATACATAAACACATATATATATATTGATGTACATATATTGCTATAGATGTGAGGGGGGCACAGAGGGGGTGAGAGTGACAGAGGGGGTGGGACAGGGTGTGTTGAGGTCGTCATATAAAGTCATACCTGTAGATAGTCAGATCAGTCTGTCTATGTATATGTATCTACATATATCTATATCTGTATGTGTGCATTACATATATATGTTTGTACATATTCTATCTATCTACATCTGTCTATATATTCCTACATCTCTCTCTATGTATGTATACATATATGCATATCATATATATATATATATATATATATATATATATATATATATATACATACATACATATATTGACATACATACGTATCCATATGATAGACAGGTATATCAACATGTTTGTCTACCATACTGTATACACACACTATCATACTGCTAAATATACATAACTGTGAAACCTACTTTGTACATTGCACTACAACCTACAGTCAACCTACATTGAGATGTGCACATAGATGCTCTCACATACAAATGTATGTACAGCCTTCACTAATAGTTGCTGTATGTCCCCTGCCCTTTACACATCTTCATATACATATGGATACAGACCAATGACACATATGGAGGGTTCACAGTATGTAGACCTTTATAGTATTACTTTACATTACCTGTGTTTGTCACAGCTGCTTGTGTTGCCATCTGGTTTTCTGTCCTGCTGCTCCACTTCCCAGTTGTCAGCTTTCAGGTGGCTGTTGCTGAACAATTTGTTTGTGTCTGCTTAATTTCAATTTTCTCTGTCTCTGTCTCTCTCTTTCTCTCTGTCTGTCTGTCTGTCTCTCACGTCCTCCTCAGGGTGCAATGAAAGTATTGCATGTGTGGACTGGGAGTACAGCATACTTTTGTAGGTATCTGCATATGCCCATGTGATGGCCTCTGCACCAATTGTTAGCCAGCATTTGCTAATTGCATGCAGCCAGTTGTGTACTGATTGCAGTTCTCACTGTGATTTCAGAACAGTGCTATAAAAAGGTACGTGAGATAGGCATAGCCCTTTCAGATTTTAAGGGCAGGGACCATGCTGTTATGCTGTGGACAATGTTCTGTGAGTGTAAAGGTTGGTATCTCTCTCATATTTCCAGCTGTGTTGTAGGTTAACATTCCTCCATTCATTTCTCCAGTTTCCTGTACTAACTGTGTATGTACACTGACACCTACAACTACTACTACTGTTAATGTGTGTGTGTGTGCTTTCCTTTCACTTTTGCTTGCACTTTGTTGCTAAGGCTTCAATATTTGCCCTTTATAGTCACTACTTGTATGCCTGCTAGGTGTCCTGACTGTAGTGTGCTGCTGTAGCTTTCCTATTTTCCATGTACATTCACACCTTGGAATGCTTGCTGTATCTGCTAGGGTGTTACAGCATGCAGTGTGGTCTGGCCATGGTGTGGGCCTTGACATCTATTAGGGTATTTGAGTATGCTGCTGAGCAGGCCCCAGAGACTTTCAGGTTCATCTGTTATCTGCCTCATGGAATGGTACATATCAGTGGGGTACACCCATTAAATTGTCTGGTATGCTGCAGTTGTGACTGTGGGTTAGCATGAGCATATGTATTACTACACTTATTCTGCCATGCAAGTGGTGAATACTTTCAGGACTCCATAGTTACCATTGCATGTGTTGTTACACCTTTCTGCCTACTGTTTGTACATTTCACATGGAGTCTGTGGGGCATCCCTGTAAGTCATTCACTGTTGCTATGTCTAGGCTCTTAACTATTCAAATATGGTGGTGTCAGACCTCTCATGTGTACAAATATTTGCAGGTTGTCCACATTTCTGCCTCATAGTTTGGTCAATATCTCATGCACAGCTTTTTCTGGCAAATCACTCTGGGCTCAAGTCAGAATATAGTGACAAACATTCAAGTTTCAGACTTCATACCCTTCCAAACATCCCACAAAATGCAGACCCTGTTACTCTCTGAACTGTCTGCGTTTGTTGTAACATTATTTGTAATGTGTCCCTGGTTTTGGGCCTTTGCTCCACATATTTTATTACTTGGTCTGGATGTGTTCCTGTAAGAGGTTGTGGGGTATGGGCAGTGATTATCCTGCTGTGAGTATGTGTGTGGCTTGCAAGGTGCTATAGTGACATTATTACCTACTAGCTACCAACTAGCATGGCTGTTTCTGTTCACACACTACTATTATGGAAATCCACTAGTTTTGACAGTAATTCTAAATGACATGCTTTGTGTACTACACATCTATATTCCCTTTACATTCATTCCTACTATTACATGATATATTTATTTTAGCACAATGTTCTTGTATAAGAGTCATGGCTTAGTGGTAAGTCATGCAGACTACTGTTTCAAGGTCCTGGGTTGGGACTGCCAGTGGGATTTTATTTTGCTTCTGAACTGACTACAAGACCTGTCAATCAAAGTGACTAAGGCACTTTTAAGCAGTTGTAACCAGGTTAGCGCTGGTTTGCGCGGAGCTCACGCATGCGCACTGGCATTTAGCTCCGTGCACACAAGCGCACACCCACTTACAACCGCTTAAACATGCTTACTCTTGCGCACACCCGCGCTATTTTCTTTGAAAGAAATGAAAATGAGGAGACAGGAAAGTGGTGAAAAAGGGGTCACAAAGAGGGTAAGACAGTAGGGAAACAAGCTTGGGTTTTGCAGGAGGGATATAGGTAAGGCCCATAGCTGCCCATTCCTTCATCAGCAACAGCTGTGCATATGTTTGTAATTTGGTGTAACATTTGATACCTTCCACCCCTGAGAGAGGTGTAAGGACAACAGTAATACTTGTTGTACAGCCAGTTGTAATTGATAGTTTCCATGTCTGGTAGACATATGTGCAGAATGGGCAGCTATGTATGGGGCGTAATTTTTTTGTGGGTACAGAGTGCCCTTTTTTTTTTTTTTTTTTCAGGTGAGAGTGGTATGTCAGGTGAAGGAAGTCGGTACAGCTGGGGAGGTAGGTTGGATAGGTAAACAGACAAGACAAACAAGACGCATACAGGGGCGGTGTATGACACGTGTGGGGGGTTACACAATTGACGGGGACGGAGGTTTGGATATCCAGAGCCCATGAGCCCACAGATGGCAACAGTGGAACTGATATCCCCACCCATAGGCAGTTGCCACTGTTCCTTCACTGCCCAGGATGGGGCTGTGCTGGGAGCTGTGTAGGCCGGGCAACAAGCATGCCCGTAAGTTGTGCCACCCGTGCCTCAAGCTGGCGTAGGGGCTCGAGAACAGAGTCCCGAATCTCCCTACGCACCACAGTCCGGACGCTACGGAGGGTGAGTTGTGGTTCTCCTCCGGCCACACTTGCAGAGGGGGGGGCGAGCCACATCCCCTGCAGTGCTTCCACCCGCAGGTGGCACAGGGCCACCGGAGGACGGTCCAGACTTGGTACTAGTGCCAGGTGCACTCGCCAGCTGAGGTGGGAGAGGTGGGTCCGCTGGAACCCGCCTTCCCTGTCGTCCTATGTTTTGCATTATGTCATGACAGTTTGGGTTAGTGACATATAATACCATTCACAATTAGTTGTAACAGCATGCATTAGTATTCCCATTAACCAAACACCCAGATATTCACACCATTGAACAGTGTGCATAGCACATGCATAATTTGAACAGCAATACACAGTCCAACAACATGCAGGGTTAATTGATGGCAACAGGCCATCAGGTTTGGATGTATGAACAGGGCAGATGCATCAACGGACATGCAAATATATATGACCCAACAGGACAAACGTCCAGGGTGTTAATTGTGATTGCACATACCATTTTCACGTGGAATGGGTTATATGTGGTTATAGGGTGGGGTGAAGAAAATAATATTAACACCTTCAAATACCAATACATATGCTGTACAGTTCTAATAGCTACAGATATATACACACTACTGTTCTAACTACAGTTTCCTATATGATAACTATTTCAACTTGGTGATAGGACTGTTACTGCAACATCAATATACATTTTATTGTTCTTCATGCACATTTCATATCTAGCTTTGTTCAGCTACATCATCCTGCTACATTTTCTTTATATAGCTGTAGACAAGTGTGGATGTTTGGTATATCAGACAATCATACTATCTGCATATTGCAGACTGAGAGCAACAAATCCAGATTTTGGGATACACATTCCAGATGCAGCAACACTTTGAACAGATTTTGCTGTTTGGTTTGGATTCTCACATGCATTAAATTCTTTCTTGACTGCAGTATACTTTATTCAGGGGTTATTACTACTGTATTGCTGGATTCATGACACACTCTCTCACTTGTTTTCATTTTACTATTCAGGATGGTACTTACTTCTAGACTTTATTGACATGTTTTACCTGTAGTTATTACAATCCTTTCCAGCAGTCTCACTTCTGTCATGTTTCAGTATTTCAACAGGGATATATTTCACACATGTGATTTCATCATCTTCTGCAGCTATACTTTTCAGCCTGCTGCAGGTTGTGTACTATTTTCTTACAGGTGGGGCATTTTTATTTCAGAATTTATGTCAGACATTTTCATTTTTCTGTTGGGCTTACAGGCTGAAACACACTTTTGTAATCAAGCAATACTTGCAGACACTTTCACACTGTTACTTGCACATTTTATTCCTTAGTGACTACACTGCACTCTTTTGCTGACTGTCATACTTTTATATTTCTTTACAGTTACTGGTAGTGGATTACTGACCTGCCTGGTGGCGCAACCGCACCAGCCTATTGCCATAGGCTCTGCGGTTCGCAGAACAGACACCTGCAGCTGTAATATAAATGAAGTAATATTGGAATACACATCTCCATAATATCAGCTAGTTTAATTTCTTACATACATAATTAAATGTAACTTACTCAGTAGTGGGGCGTTGGGCATTTGTCGGGCCTCCTGGATCCAAAGGTTCAGTTGGTCCTGCTTGCGTCTCTTCAGGTCTGCATGGTGGTGACGGACCTGCTCACCAGTTCTTGGAATCCCTGTGGCACTGGTGAGATCATGAGCCAACCGGTCCCATGCCTCAGCTCTGTATGCTCCCCAGAGGACCTGGCCCTGCATGAGTTGGGCCTCATGATTGTGGACTAGGAGCCAGACCATGTACCTGGACTCCTCAACACCCCACATCTGTGCTCGAAAGCAACTACCCTCTCCTACTCCTGTCATTCTGCCTGCAGTTCAGTTCTACAATCGTTTATGCTGTGTATTCCCGCCTATGGGGCTTATATAGTCCGTTTTACCCGCACATATCTGTGATTGGCCATTTTGGAATTGTATCAACTTCAGTAAACCTGCATTGTCATGCTCCAGTTTGTATTCATTCCTATATATTAGCTATTATTGCATGTATAGGTACTGCTGTCATGGCTTAGTGGTTTGGTACCTTGACTATGGTGTATAGTATCCTTGGTTCGAACCTGGCCACTACTTTTTATTTTTCATGACTGTCTAGAGATGCTGAGGGGTGTGTCTGTGTAAAGGCAGTTTTGATACGGCTTGCTCAACGTTGCCTGTCGATTAGCTGGTTTGCACGGTGCGCAGCTGCGCGCAAATGGGGTACGCTGGTTTAAGCCTCATTTGGCTATCAGCACGCATATTATGCTCAGCTCAGCTAGGGGCACTTAGATTCAGCGTGTTAAACCACTGCTCAGCTACGGGCACTCATTTTGCACCAGTTAAACCACTGCTCACGTACGGGCAGATGCACTCACCCTGTTAAACTGTAGCTCAGCTATGGGCACATCTGGCATTTTTTATTCTTTTGTTACCTCACATTTCTTCAATATAAATGGGCTATTTCATTACATTTTACATAAAATGTGGTTTTATGTGTACATATTTGTCAGGGACTTGTTTCGTGCTTATTTTGCTAAAAATAAAAATTGGTGTTGTGGGGGCTCGAACCATGAATGCCTGCTCTTCAGCCAACATCTCTACCGCTATGCTATTGCTTCTTGCTTTACTTTGCATATTTAGTTTTTATATGCTTTCCCACTGACTGCTAACTGTAGCTGCGCTACGGGCATGCCCACGCAAACGAGCGCACTCATGGTTAAACATTTTTACAATTTAAAAAAATCATATAACATGTTTATTTATATATTTTCTGTTCATAGTCTGTGGGGGCATGTGTTGTGTTGTGTTTATTCACATTTCCGTGGACTCTGTCGTGGGTGTTTACTTTGGGCACTTTTACTCTTCTGGGGGCGTGTCCGCTTACAGGGCTCGGCCTACGGACACGCCCCCTACTGTCTTACACGGACCGTGTTAGCCTTAGGTGTGATTCAGCATGCTCTCATGAATATGCAAAGCATGCTGACATCACTCCGTTTAACTGCAGCCTCCATGTAAGAGTTATAACTCTTACACGGAGGCTTCGTGAATCCTGCCCTATGTCAATTATTATAGTCGGTTGAGTTAGATCATCTGTTGTTCATTTCAGTCTGTTAGAAGCTCATCACCTTGCCAATGTGGAAGTAAGCTTCTCAGTGTCTAATCTTGCCTTGCTGTATTAATTAAGTGAGCTAAGGAACAATTATTCTTTAGACAGTCAGGAAATACAGTGAGATTAGTTAAGTATTGTTTTTTCTGCCTTTGTTGGAATCTGCTCAAGTGTGTTATTTTTATTTCTCCTGTGATTTAAATGCTGGTGTTTATTGTACTTAAATATTTATTATTCTCATTTTTTTAATTTTATTTATTATTAAATATGTTTATACCTTTCATTGTGACTTGTCTTTTAGAGAATACTTTTAACATCTCAAGAGTACTTGTGCTTATTTTAGTGATGCCTTGGCCACTCCAAAAAGCCTTGCTGCTTTGGTTACACTCTACCATTTATATTAGTATTGACTTTGTTCAGTATAATTGGATATCCTTGTAAGAGTCTGACAGTAGCTGATTGGTCATAGCATAGTTACCTTATAGTCTGGACACAAGGGGTACAGCTAGTAAAAATGTGCCAACCTTTCCCAGGTGTGTGTGTGTGTGTGTGTGTGTGTGTGTGTGTGTGTGTGTGTAAAAATCAAATACCCAGGTGTGAGTGGGATCTTAATTGAACTTCAGTAGCCTGTGGGCAGTTGTCACTACAGGTGTGTGTACTGTGAACACTCACAAGGTAAACATTCAGAGTTTCATTTTCACAACAGTTGTACTAATTTTTTTAGCTTAGTTTAGTCAGGAAAAGCAAGCAAAGATGTCAACAGAGGATTATGGTAAGCTGACAAAGAACCAGTTGGCCAAGATGTGTGAAGCCAAAGGACTGGTGCATGCTAACCAGACTAAAGAGGAAATTATTTCAGCTCTAATCCCAGCTGCAGTACAGACTAGTGGCCAGGAGGAAAACCAGTCTGGTGATGAAGATGTGCAGCCTTCAGAAATAGGACAGTTCACCTTTTCCTCAAAGGACTTAAAAATCCAACTGAAGTTAAAGAGACCTGAACTGGAGGAACAGTGTCAGCATGAACTGGGTACCAAAGAGAAAGAGACTGTGATGTTTGGAGGCTGAAGAAAAGGAGAAGCAGTGTCAGCATGAACTGGATGCCAAATGCTTGGAGATTGAAGAGACACTGCAGCATTTAGAGGCTGAAGAAAAGAAGAAGCAGCTTCAGCATGAAAGAGAAATGCTGACCCTTTGTCAGAGTCATGGAGGTAATGGGGAAGGGAATAACCAGACCCCAGGAGCAATAAAGGTCAGCACATTTCTTCCACCATTTGCAGAGGGAGATAACTTTGATAGTTTTATTCATATATTTGAAAGAATATGTAAACTGTATAATGTTGACCAAGAGCTTAGGGTACGGTTCCTGACCCACTTACTCCATGGTAAAGCTGTAACTGCTGTTTCTAAATTGTCTGATGCTGATTGTTTAAACTATGATAGAGTAAAACAATGTTTATTGAACTGTTATAAGTTAACACCTGAAGCTTACAGAAAAAAAAGTTTTGTGAGCATAGATGCAAGGCAGATGAAAGTGTATGTGGTTATGGGGTCCCTATTAAATGATTGAAGATGCATTCTTTCAAATGCATCTTGATCAAACTTGAAAGCACAAAAAGGCAAAATAAAGAAACAACATATAAGCAAATTTTTTCCCTGGGAAAGAACTCTCATGGCCGCTTCCATTACTTTGCCATTTTTGTGACTGTATTGCGATCTTAGAGTTGGTATATTTAAGTAGGGGGAGTGTGGGAGGCACAGTCCTCCACATCAAAGGATGTGTGGGAAAGTCCCCCACTTTATGTAATGTTTTATTTATTTTTTTTTTGTTTTGTGGAACAGCAGTTTTTTTTCCCTTGGAAAAAAAAAATCGCTGTTCTAAGAATTCGAGATTGTAAGCTTTCACTTACATGGTTTCGATAAATTATCATTCACCTTTTTAAGCATTTGATGACTTAACATAGACCCTCATTTTATTGCGGAGTTAAACACTTATCTACATAGGTGGGTGAGTAGGTATACGGTCACCACTTTAGAAAGACTGGCAGACCTTTTTTTGAAGGAACAAGCCCTTAGTACTTTGCCTGAGGACATGAGAATCTGGTTGGCAGATTGGGAGTGTAACTCTGCAGATGAGCTGGGGAAAAAGGGGATGTCTACTTAGCAAGCAGGGCATCACTGCAGAAAAAGGGGATACCCAGTGCTGCACATGGATATAAGGGAACCCATGGCAGGCAGCCTAAATCACCCCAACAGAGTCTACCAGTAACAGGGGAAGCCAATAGTTTAGGTACATGGCCAGTATCAGTGGTTAGATGTTTTAAATGTAATCAGAGGAGCCATTTAGCATACAAATGCCCACAGAAGCAAGGTGGAGAACAAAAGGTGAGGGAGCTAGCAAGTGGAAATAACAGCATGCTAGTAGTAAGCTGTCTGGAGACAACAAGGATACCAAACTATCACCGGAATTTGAATCCCATCTTTGTGGTTGAAAGATAGGCCACTGCTAAGAGAGACAGAGTCTCTGGTATAACCATTGTGAAGCCTGCAGTTTTTAAAGAGGAGCAGTACTTGTTTGGGCAGTCCACTCCAGTCAGAGCTTTAGGAGGGATTCCCATTCCAAATGCCTTTGGCTAGGGTGCACTTTGACTGGGAGGGTGGAAAAGGAAGCAAGCAATTAGCTGTGTTTGAGGATATTCCTGCAGAAGTCTTTATAGGGAATTATTTTGATAATGCAGTACTTTGTGTACATGCAGTTACATGCAGTCTGGCTTGTTAATAGGCATGTAGGTCTGATAGGCTGGGGGAGACCCAGACAGACCCTACACTTGAAGCTGGGGCTAGTGATGTGGCTATTTTAGGGAGGGTGCTACCCTGTAGCAGTGAGCCTGAAAGTGAGCCACAGCTGCTGGCAGGTACTGACATTCCTGTGGACAGGGTGACTGCAAGGACAGAGGTGAGTTGTAGTACCCAGGCTGACAATGAGACAATGCTATCAGAAGATACTAGGCTGCCTGTTAAGGGGAGCTGGGAGGAGTCACAAAGGTAGAGTTGAGACAGGCTCAGCTTTTGGACCCTACCTTATGAGGTTTGAGGGAAGTAGCTAAGGAGGCATCTGATACTCAAGGAAAAGGGGAGTCTGTATACTGGAACAAAGGTTACTGTATAGACAGTGGACCCCTGAGGGATTGCTAGAGGTTGAGGTAATACAGAAGTTGGTAATGCCCAGAGCCTACCATATGACACTTCTAGCCATAGCCCATGACATTTCTTTTGCAGGTCATATGGGCATAAAGCATACCAACAGATGTATTATGCATAACTTTTATTGGCTTGGGATTGCAAGGGATGTAACAGGATACTGCAGGACCTGTGAGCAGTGCCAAAAATGGGCAAGGCAGGGGACAAGGTCAAAGCTCCATTGATGCCTTTGCCTGTGATTGAAGAGACATTTCAGAGGGTAGCTATGGATATTATGGGGCCTCTGAGTACCCCGAGTTCCACAGGGAAGAAATATATCCTGCTGGTAGTAGATTATGTTATTAGATACCCTGAGGCAGTGGTGCTGTCCTTCATTGAGGCAGGGAAGATGGCAAATGCTTTGTTAGAGATTTTCAGCAGGGTAAGTTTACTGACAAAAATACTAACTGACAGAGGTGCCAGTTTCATGTAAGATCTGCTGGCTTATCTGTGGAAGCGTTGTGGGGTGAAGCACCTAAAGACCACTCCCTACCACTCCCAGACTAATGGTCTTGTGGATAGGCTAAATTCTAAACTAAAGACCATGCTACGGGCATTTGCAGACCAGTTTAGGAGAGAGTGGGACAGATATCCGCCCCATCTATTGTTTTCATACAGAGAGGTACTCCAGGAATCCACACTTTTTCACCATTTGAGTTGATGGAATTCATGATGAGTAGAAGGGAGAGTGTGAATCCCACAAGGAATCTGTTGTGGTATATGTCCTAAACCTCAGGACAAGGCTTAAGGAGCTCATGGGCTTGGCACAGGAGAACCTGGCAGGAGCTCAGCAGCAGAAAAACGTCTGGTATGACAGGAATGCTCAAGCCTGAGAGTATGCTCTTGGACAGCAGGTTATGGTTCTCATTCCTATCAGTTGGATTGTTCACATGGTAAACCTGCTAGGCAGGAGGCAGGTGCACAAATTGTACTATGTTAACATGATGAAGCTTCAGCATTTGAAGGAGGTCCTGGTCAGACTGCAAACAGCAGGATTGACCATTAAGCCAGGTCAGTAAGTGTCAGATGGGTATGGCAGAGGTCCCCTACTTGGAACAATGAGTGGGGAGTGGTAATATTATGCCAGAACTTGCCAAAGTGGAAATTATTCAGGCATGGCCTCCCCCTATTACCAAAAAAGTAGGTGAGGGCATTCTTGGGGACAGAGGGGTAGTAAAGAAATTTAATTCCTAATTATAGTATGCTAGCTGCTCTCATCACAGACCTGACAAGGAAAACAGTCCAGATAAGGTAGTGTGGACAACAGCAGAATGCCTGTGAGCAGGCATTCCAAAATCTTAAAGGTGCTTTGGGAGGACCCCTGTGTTAGCCAGTCCAGATTACAGCAAAGTCCAATGTGGGTCTATATTATATTTTCGAAGTTTGAAAACTTTGAACGTTAAATAATCGAATTTAAATGTTCAAAGTTTCAAACATCAAACATAAAAAAAAACAAAAAACAAACGGAACTTAACTGACTAGTGTAGGCAGGGGGGCAAGATTTCCCTTACTACACTGTAGTGCAGTCTCGGAGTTGGTATATTTAAAGAGCAGGGGGTGTGCAGGGGGGCTTGCCCCCCTACCTACAACAGTTAGCTTTGTTTTTTTTTTCTTTTTTTTTTTTTACATATGTTCGAAGTTTTATAACTTTGAACATTTAAATTCAGTATTTTAATGTTCAAAGTTAAAAAACTTGGGACATATGATATAGACCCATCCAATGCAGATGGAATCTCAAGACAGGGTATAGGTTAATGTGTTCCAGACAGGCCCATTTTTCTCAAGCAACATTTTCCAGGGTCACATGAAAAACTAGCTTGAGTCTTCAAAAAGGGGGATGACGATGTGGGGTGTTTCCATCTTTGCCAGGAAAAATGGGACAGAGCATGTGTGGCATGTGCTGGTATAGTTGGCTGACATTTTGTGGATAGTTTTGTATCATTTGGCTGTGACACTGACTTCTGTAGATACTTATGTTAGAAATGTATCAACAGTATCATTATAACTGATTAAATTTATATGTTTAAACATGAATTCTGGAAAGAAAGAGTAGAAGTTTTTGAAATTGTCCTATAATTTTCAAATACTACAAAAGATCTTAGCAAAGCTCTGAATGTGTATTGTACCAGAGTCATGTGATCAAATGTGATGTCATTCTATAACCAGCACTGAGAGGATGGCACTCTCACTTGAATTTGTTTTGTTTTCTTTGAAACCTGATATAAAACATCTATGTCAGTTATCGCAGTCAGTTGAGGTAGTTCCGCTGTTCAGTTCAGTCTATTGGAAGCTCATCACCTTGCCTTGTGGAAGTGTCTTAGCGTGTAATCCTCTCTTGCTATATTAATTAAGTTAGCTAAAGAACAGCTTTTCTGTAGACTGTCAGGAAATGCAGTGAGATTAGTTAAGTATTGTATTTCTGCATTTGTTTGAATCTGCCCAACTGTGTTATTTTTATATCTCCTGTGATTGAAACATTGGTGTTTATTGCTCTTAGATAATTATTATTCTCATGGTTTATATTTTATTATTTATTATTAAATATTTTTATACCTTGTATTGTGACTGGTCTTTTAGAGAATGCTTTTAACATCTTGAGAGTACTTGTGCTTATGTTAGTGACACCTTGGTCACTCAAAAAAGCCTTGCTGCTTTGGTTACACTCTACCATTTATATTAGTATTGATTTTGCCCATTGTAATTAGATACTCTTGTAAGAGCCTGAGAATAGTTGACTGGTGGCAGTATAGTCACCTTATAGCCTGCGCAGAGGGGTACGGTTAGTAAATCTGTACCAGCCCTTCCCAGGGGTGTGTGTGTGTGTGTGTGTGTGTGTGTGTGTGTGTGTGTGTGTGTGTGTGTGTGTGTGTGTGTGTGTGTGTGTGTATGTATGAAAATCAAATACCCATGTGTGGATGTGTAAGCTACTTGGAATTGAGACACAGTGTTCCAAAGTCAGTCTTTTTTGGGACCTGAAGAGACAAGAGAGTCCAGTCCTAGGTCTGGAGTGTGTTCCTTGTGTGCTCTTGGGGGATGCTGTGCTTGACGCAGAGAGCTGTTTCTGAAAATACTGCGTAAATTCATTCCTGTTTTTAGTGACCATCTCCCACTGGTGTCAGTGGTGATGACTGAGGCTCCTTCATTACTGGCCCAAGCTATAAAGTGCGTCACAACATGTATACCAATACACTTTGTTTTACAACAAAGTAAACCACTCCCATACCTGATAACAGGTATATAGTCAGAAAGCTTGGGATGCAACTACCATTCTGTTTATTTTTTGTTTTGTTTGTATCACTTGTCTGTGTGCTTAATAAATGATTTTTGACTATAAACAGACTGTCTCCTCTGCTTGGATTATTTCTGAATACCTACTAGAGTTAATAATTCTGTATAATATAAATAATATTTCAAAATAAGTTTTTATTTTTTTGACTTAGGACGTTTTTAAGTTTGTTACATCTACTACCATTTTCTGAATTTTTTCCTGCTTTTTAATATAGAGTGTTTAACTAGACATGCAGGAATTGAAAAACTTCCACACAGAAGTTTCTTACACTGTTTTGTTCTGGACCCACTATACTTGTAAAGTGGGTTGTTTAAGACTTAGGGGATACCAATGAGATTACTTGCTTTATGTTATGCAAATTCAGGCCTCTAGGCATGGTGACAGGGTCTCAACTATTGATTGTCTCTGATTCAGACAATCTGTGTGACAAAACAATGAGCAGGTCCTCATGGAAAATTCTAGATGACGTGTGTACACCTACACTCTTATGAGCTGCATTGCTCACTTTGAAATGTTAAATACTCGAACATTTTGTAGCAGGTGATGTAGGAAGACATGAAAATATTACTTTCATATTGCATCATTTACCCAATAAAAATGAACTGTGTAAGTCTCATGTCATTTAGTCGACAAAACACACCATACAAGCCAATACTGAAGACTTTGTTGAATCTAGCAACAGTACTAAACCAGTAAAGATGTTGCTTCAGACCCACTAGACATTTTGCTTCTGAATGGCTGTGAGAGAAATGGACTGTAGTCCTTGAAAAAAAAAATATGTCCAAGTAAGTGCTTATATTCAATAATTTACTTATCCACTGTTATTCCTTTTTTGTCTATTAAGCTGGCAAGTAATGTTTCTCTTTATGAAACTGGAGCAGTTATACTGTACATATTCTGTAATGGCACATTTGTTTCAAGGTTAGTGAATGAAGCTGCATGTGAATGTTCCCAGATGAACAAAAGATTACTTTGTCTTTTTTTAAAGCATGCAGAAATCTAATCAGCACTTACATGGAAGAAGAGTCATGCTAATTATAAAGCATCAGTCACTGCTAACCATTCTCAGCCTAAGAAATGGGCATTCCATGTTAACTGCAAACCATTTACAAGTCTGGCCTCTGTTCCCAGCATGGGATCTGCACAATACTAAATACATAAAAATAATGTAACATGGTAATGCTTAGGGTCCACCATGATTTTAATATGAGGACCATGAGGACCCAACAACCATGGATTCATTAGATGTCAACTACACATTAGCTATCGTGCAGTTGTCCATGGTAACTACTGCTGTTTAAAGGCAAACCCGGAATTACACAATACTATCCCAAGTGTACAAATTAAGTAAAGTGGTGGTGAAAACCAGTAAGCTGAGAAGTCCTTGTGTTGTTTCTAGAGAAGGATAATTATCCACACATTTCAGAATCATAGTATGGCTTCAGAATAACAATGCCAGTCAGGTTGCATTAAAGACTGCTGAGTAGGATATAGGCAGGCCACCTCAGAAAACTAAAATGAATCTCCTGTCCAAAGGTTTCATGTGTTAAGCTGGTAATGATACAAGACATCAAATACTCAGCTGAAAGCTATATTGAATATCTAACAGCACAAATTGCCCTAGTATCAGAATTCTTTTCATCCTTCAGAATGGTCATCTACACTAACAGAATGCATCTGTGCTGATGTTGTGAGTCTTTCTATGTGAGTATGGTGTGTTTTGTCGACTAAATGACATGAGACTTACACAGTCCATTTTTATTGGGTAAATGATGCAATATGAAAGTAATATTTTCATGTCTTCCTACATCACCTGCTACAAAATGTTCGAGTATTTAACATTTCAAAGTGAGCAATGTAGCAATATTTCAAAACCCCTAAACCCTTCTTAACTTTGCTCTGAAAATCTTGATTTGCATAGAATTCCTCTGCTGAAATATCAGTGCAAGCAGGTTACATTACTTGCTATATCTAAAAGTAAATCAATAGTGCTTCCGCTCATCTCTGCCTTTACAAGTAATGATCACTGCTTTATTGCTTTTTAGGACTTGCATTTACTGTGTTTCTATGCTGTGTCAGATTTACATTTAGTATTGATTGTTTCATTAATAAGGGAGAGCACCTCTGCATCTGCCAAAGTTGTGTTTCAAAAGCATGTATTGGGTTTATGTGTGCTGCCCCCTTACTGATGGTATACATTAAGTGGCAAAGTTTTAGGATACCTACTATTCCCCTTAACTTTGTTCTATGACTCAACGAGTTATATAAGACACACAAACAGGGAGTTCAGCAGTGCATTTCTTTCTGAAAATTGTACTGTTTTACTATATTTACTCCCTTAACATTTAGATTACCTTTTTTTCTTTGCAGGAAAAGAGGAGTGTGCGCACATGATGTTAAAGATGATGCCTTCCCAAAACCTTCTTATGTTACAGAGTCAGGGGTATTGGCATAGTAAAAAAATCACTCCGTTTGTTTACAATAACAGCAGTGAATTCTTAGGATTTATACTACCAATGTCTTTTTTATTTTCTCCAAGTCTTTTGGGTTTTTAATACCATGATGGGAATGGACCCCATTCCTAAGTCAAAATATGATTAAAGTTTATGAAATTAGTATTGTTTCAGTCTTTGATGTTAGCCAGAAGAGCTCTTCACAGCATCCACAATGTGCCCAGTATTGGCTCCTTCTACAATTCATATGGAGTTACATGTATCAGTAGTATATCTAAGTATTGTGGATTCTTTTTTATAAGACCTGTTGCTCCTACTACTAGTGAAGCTGTCTGGGTATCCTTCTTGCACAATGCCCTCATTTCTGCCTGCAAATCCTAGTATTTTATGACTTTGTGTCTCCCTGTACATAAATCACTGTAGTCACTGGGTGTAGCAATTTCAGTGATCAATGCTACTTCTGTCTTCTTTTCATGGACTACTATATCTGGTGTTCTCACATCTATTTTTTGAAATGTTGGTAATCGGCGATCCCATGTGACATAAACTTCATCATTTTTTGTAATGTTTTTTGGCTCACTTTTCCAGTGTTTTTAAGCTACTTCAATATTGTAATGTTTGCTCAATCCCCAGTGGAACAGTCTTGCCACATTATTATGACGTTTAGTATACAGGCCTTATGTCATTAGTGTATCACATCCAGCAGCAAGATGTATGACTGTTTCCAATTCTGTTTTACAAAACCTACATTTGTCTGTTTCTCCCACATGTTCAATGGACTTTGTAAACCAGTGTGTACATAGTCCACTATCTTGGGCCACTAATATTAATCTTTCATCTTTTGGTTTAAATTCACCTATTCTTACTATTCCTGTGTTTGATTCTGATCAACATGAGGTTGTACCAAGAGTTTTCTGTACTGGCAAATATATTTATGCATTTTCTACATTTCTTGCCTTCTCATCTGATCCTTCACCTTATATTCTTTCTTTTATTTTTTGGCGCACTCAGTTGCTGCCTGATTTTTATCTGCTTCTGGTTTGTTTTCCATTCCTACTTGGCACTGATATGTTTCTGCTAAACTAAGCAGGGAAGTCATCTTAGACTTATTCTCCTCATGTTTTAAAGCTTTCACTACATTTGGGTCTTGTGAGGTCAGCAGACATATATACAGCTCTACGACTGCAGATTTATACATGTAATCAATTTTAAGGAGGCCTATACCTCCATCAGAATGGGGAATATGTAGTCTATATATATATATATATATATATATATATATATATATATATATATATATATATATATATATATATATATATATATATATATATATATATATATTTATACTAAGACTATTTATTGGTATACACTGTTGTTGTTGTCTTTTGGCTTTTCCCGGTTAGGGGTTGCCACAGTGAAACTCCGGTCCGCTAATGATTGGCAGTAGATTTTCACGAACGTCGAGGTGCCAGCTCGATGTTCAACCTTCAATGAAGGCACGCCCATTTACGCATGTCTTTCGAACGCCCATTGGTATACACTGATTTTTGTAAATCATTTGATAACTATGAAACATCCTTGTTTACCTGTTCAACCAATCCAATAACGATTTGGGGCCAGTCAGTCACTCCAAAAATGTAAGTTAGGACAAGAAGAACAAATTGATTTCTTGCTTGTACTTTGTTCCCAGATGTCAGCATGGTTTTCAGTATTCATTTTAGTCTTCTAGAATATTCCTTACTAAGTTTTATTCACATTTGTTCATGTGTTATTGTTGATCCTGCATCAATTCCCAAATATTTATACACTCCCTCTTGCTCAAGTTCTTTCATTTCACATTCCTGTCCCAGGCTGATGTTTTCTTGGTGCTGCAGCTTTCCTGCTTTAAAGGTCCTTTTGCACATTTATCAAGACCAAATGACATTCTTATATCATTTGAAAACATTTTGACCACTTGCAGTTGTGTTTCATTTCTTCATCTAATGAATTATATAGTTTTAATCATCCACAAAAAGAAGATGAGAAGTCTTTACACTTTGTCGTTTTCTGGGAGCCAAATTGTAGCTATGACCTAATCTGTTAAGTAGACAGCTTAATGGATTAAGGACAAGACAAAAGAGCAGTGCTGAGAAAGAATCACACTGTAATATCCCCCCTTGAGTTTTTTATCCCAGGAATAATAATTTGTCCTCTATCATGGCTTAACTGTAAAGTGGTTTGTCACTGCTCATGGTAGCTGTAATGTAATTGATCAGTGTAGGGTGTATCCTATACATTTTAAGCACTCTTTTATCCATGAATGTGAGATACTGTCAAATGCTTTTTTTTGTAGTCTACCCATGCCATTCTTAAATTCTTCCCCCTTTACAGTTCTCCATTATGACTTTATTTAACAACAAATGATCCTTTGCTCCATTTGATTTATTTTGTTACCCCTTTGTTCTATTGCCATGATTAAGTTTTCTGCTAAATGATTATAAATGACTATAAACTCTGTTGGCATAATTTCCCGTATATTGTTTATACTCGTCGGAAGGCAAGTTATTAGTCTATTGTTTTGAGGATAATTTGCAGGTTCACTGTTAAGTAGGAGTATTCCTTTTCCTGTTGATAACCAGATCAGTGTCTGTTCAGGGTGCACATATAAACAATTCTTCCTCATGGCTAAATCTTCATGTAGCAATGTTAATACTTTTTGCCAGAAGTTAGGTACTGCATCTGGGCCTGGGGTTTTCCATTGAGGAGATTTTCTTAACTTTTTTTCAATTTCTCTGGCCGTTACTTCATCCCATTTCATATCCTGTACATTTGAACTTTTATACTTTCTTTTACTTCTTCTATCCATTCAGCATCTTTGTTATGTTCAACAAGATATTCAATGATATTTCTCCAAATGTATCTTTTTCTTTTTTTTTTGGTAGTGTTTCAATTCCTTCAGCCTTGTTTCCCAATTCTTTATAAAACTTTTTTGGGTCATCAACAAATTTCTTATTTTGTACTTTTCCTTTATATTTATCTGCATATCTTTTAAGCTTTTCTGCCTGTGTTGATTTTTTTTAGTTTATTACTTGCAATAGTGCACAATAGATCCTGATCTGTTCTGCTACTGTGCATTGGTTTTATCACGTCTGTCTTTCGGAGTATTTTTGTTGATCTGTTCCCTCTTCTGTACTCTTCTAACAGTGACACTTCTTGTCTTAATTTCTTTATTGTTTGCTCTATTTGATACTTACATGACATAATTTCATTTCTCCCCTTCCTTTTCCTTACTGCCATGTATTTTTGTGGTAAGATTTATATATTATTATACAATTCCTCCCCTAAAACGTGCATGCTGATTGGCCAGCCCAACCAGCGCGTCTTGTAAATCCTTTATACTAACGAAAAGGTCCGTCGCCCGGACTTTTTATAAAATACCGTCTCGCTATGTTAAAAGAGTTTAACATAGCGACAGGTTTAAAAAGCAATGGATATCTCCGCTGTTTTTAAAGCTGTCTCGCTATGTTAAACTCCTTTAACATAGTATTAGTGTGTATTGTAAAGCAACGGTGATCTTGCGTTTTTAAAGTTAAAATGGGTTTAACATACGAGCGAGACAGCTTTAAAATAAGCAACGGAGATATCCGCTGTTTTTAAAGCTGTCTCACTATGTTAAACCCATTTAACATAGCGAGACAGTTTTAAAGCAACGGAGATCACAAGATCATTACAGTTATTGTGTCGCTATGTAAGGAGTTTAATATAGCATGAGAGCTTTTTAAAAAGCAACGGAGATCTCCATTGCTTATTTTAGCTGTCTCGCCATGTTAAACCCATTTAACATAGCGAAACAGTGCTTTTGCCCACAGCTCTGATGTACCGCGAGGCATGCGCAGTACATCAGAACTGCCGCAGAATACCAGACAGCCGCGGAAGGGCAGTAAGAGGCATTATACAATGCCATTATTTAAGAAAAGTAATTATTTATTTTCAAAATAATGTCATTGATAATAGCAATAACGTTGGTGGTAATTTATGTGTGGGTTGTTTTTTTTATCCTCGGCTTCGCCCTCGGGACCAAACCACGCCAACCGTGGGTAAATCCAGCATTACCCACACCCAGGTGTGGGTTATTGCTATATTAATTTAGCTGCACAGTAATATATCCTATTTACGTTTGTTATATTGCATGTATTTCTATGAACACTCCTAATTACTGTGTTCATTTGTTTTATCAAACTTCTAACTTTTTGGGTTTTATTGACCTTCTGTAGTCTGTTTCTTTCATTGATCTTAATTGGTCTGTCCATTGGGTTCCTATTAGCATAGTGAAAGACCGTAATCGCGAATACGGAAAGAGCGACACGTATTGTATGAAATATGGAAATGCCGAATGTCCGAAACAGTGAAAATGGAAATGTCAAAGTGCAATGGTTGGCCCGTCTGCGGTATAGCTCCGTAAGGTAAGCATGCGGTAGATAGGACTTTAGGGTTAGGATGTGGGTTAAGGTAACTTAATAGATAGGTAATGTATGTAAGATTTAGTGCAGTGTTAGAAGTAGGGTTTTATTTAGCTGCATGTATGTGTATTATTTATTTGTTTTAGGTGTATGTCTGTAGGGGAAGTGTATGGTAGTTACGGACCTTAAGGTTAGGGAGGGGTTAAGGGTAGTGCATAGCTAGTTGTGTTTGCGGGGTTTAGTGTAGGGGTAGAAGTAGGGTTTTGGTGCTTTACTTTAGGTTAGAAGGTTTGGTTATGTATGTGGTTTATTTATTTTGTTTGGGTAGGTAGTATGTAGCGGGTGGTGGGGTTGGCTGACTATGACAGTTCATGATTTTATTTTTTGCTGTTTAGTGCGTTCAGGATTTTTGCGGTTCGCGTTATAGGTGTCGATGTTTAGGTATTCGGTTAAAGGGTTTTTCGATTTGCTAATATAGACTCTGTCCATCTCTATTAAATCAAGCAACTCTTTTCTTAGATCATTTTCTTCTAAACTGAGGGCACATTCTTTGTTCTCACTTTCCTGCGGGCATTCTACAGAAAGTTCCAGAGCAGTTTCCAGTGCCACCTTCTTTTCAGTTTCTTCCTATGTCATTCATTGCTCTTTCATATGAGAACTCAATGGCCTATCACTCCACAACATTGACTACATCAGAGTTGCCACAGTTTCCTGTTCTTTCCCTTCTGTGCAACTCCAGCTGAACTTTAGTACTGGATTCCTATGGCAAGCTCCAAAGTTTCTTCATATGGCAACTGATGAGATGTTTTCCACTCCACTGGTTTCTTCTTAATTTGGGGATCCATTGCTTTATCCTGCTGTGGTGTTATCAGAGTTAGATTTTCTACAATAAATTCTTTACTTTGCAGGTAATCCATAACCTCAGTCTCTATTTCTTTAACTTCTCCATTACTAATCCTCTTTTCTGCTTTTCATCTTTCTCTGCTTATTTTTTGTATTGTAAAATTTTCCATATCCGGATGCTTTTGTCTGTATATCTCTTCAAATATCTTTGGTGCTGCTCTTTTTGTATTAATTAGTTTTGCTTTCACTTTTGCAGAAAGATTGCACCACATTAAATCTCTTTTTCTTTCCCATGTCCATATTTCTTCATCAAATATCTCCTGCTCCTGTATCTCCTTACTTGGGGGACTCATTTTTCCATCATGCTGTGATGTACCCTGTGTTAGACTTTCTACACTAAATCCTTCACTTTGCAGGTATTCTGTAACAGCTTCTATTTTTTTACTTCTACTTTACTAATCTTCTGTTCTACATACCCTCTTTGTTATCTTATTTTTTTTGTATTGTGAAATTTCCCATATCTGGATGCCTTTGCCTGCATTTCTCTTTGAATATCTATGGGGATGCTTTTTTGTATTGATTAATTTGGGTTTCACCTTTACATACATATTGTAGTATGTCAGCTCTCTCTTTCTTTCCCATGTCCATATTTCTTTTTTCTACCTTTGAAAAATCTCTAGATGTTGTTCTTTATATTTTCGTACTTTCTCAGTGATTTCTTTTTTCAAATGGTCCATGTTTTTTAGTTTATATTACGTTTTTCATAAATCTGTTGCATTAATGAACACAAATTAGCATTTGAAGCTCTTGACAGTTTATCTTCTGGAAGTATTTTTCTTTCCTCTAATTTTTTTCATAATCCTTTTGTATATCTTCTGTCTGGAAGTTCTGGGCTTCTTGCATAATAGTAACAATACATTTATTTATTTATTTTACATTTGTTGAACAGGATAGTCCTATTGGATATATGTCCATTTTCAGCGAAGGCCCGGGGAGAAAAGCTCCAAGATAATAATACACATTGAACATTTAGCAAATGCTAGTGTCAAGCAGATTACAGTCATAAGCAATACCAGCATTTAGCACATATAGTACTAACTTATTATAAAACACTTTGCAAAACATAACATTATTTTCAAAGTTATATATACATAACATTACATTCAGGTTTAAGACACATTGAGCAGCAGTTATACAATTGACCCTTTCTGAAATGGTGTGGTAGAAAAAAGTTAGAAGTAGTTGAAGGTAAGGCACCTAAGTGATAGAGAGGTCATTAGTCGGGGTTAGTGCAAGGACATAACCAATGAGTTTTGAAGTATTTCTTGAGTTTGTTTTTGAATTGAGTTAGTGAGGGTTCTCAGGCCAAGTCAGCTATGAGTCTGTTCCATGTTTTTCCAACAGAGTTGGCAAACTGAGAGTCCCCAGCTGAGTAGTTGGATTTCTATGTTTAAACTAGAAGTCTAGTGTATGATCGCAGTGGCCGGGTGCTGGTGTAGGGGCTGATAATTTTTTTAGTGCAGGTGTATTTTCTGGTTGTTAAAGGACTTTATGTGCCACTATTAGCTGGTTGAACTGCGGTAGGCTAGGCAGTTCAACCCATCCTAGGCAATTTAGGTTGTGACAGTGGTGTGTCCGGTAGGCTATGCCAGTAGCAAATCTGGCAATGTGGTTATAGCAGGATGATAGTTTATTAAGATCTGTTTTGTTTAAGTTGGGGAATAGAGGTGAGGCGTAGAGAAGAGTTAATAGTAGATGGGAATGAGCAATTGCAGTTCTAGCAAGTGGGGTAAGGAAAGGTTTGATTCTATAAAGAGAGCCAAGTTTTTTATTAATGGTTTTGATAATTTGATTGATATGCACATCAAACTTCAGGTTGTTATCAACAATGACACCCAGTAGTTTAGTTTGGGCTTCTGGGGAGATGATAGTGTCATTGTTAGCAGTTATGTTGAAGGATGGTGGGGTGGGGGTCCTGCATGTGGGGGAGAAGAGGAGCAGTTTAGTTTTGTTGGGGTTTAGGATTAGATGTTGATTGGAGATCCATTTTCCACTATATTGAAGATATTTTGGGTTAATGTGAATAAAGTAGCTGGTGAGGTGTCAGAACAAATCAAGGTGGAGTCATCCGCATATTGAATGCAGGTAGCATCTGGGATGACTGAATGAAGGTCGTTGATAAAGATGGAGAAAAGAAGGGTCCTAGTATCGAGCCCTGGGAGACTCCTAATGTGATGGGTAGGCAAGATGATAGCTTGTCTTGCCATAGGACTGCCTATTGCCTGCCCTGCAGGTAGGATTAAAACCATTGGAGTGCATGGTTGTTTAGGGAGAAGGCCTTCAAGGTATTTATAAGCATTTTGTGGTCAACCATGTCAAAAGCCTTGGACAGATCTAGAAAGAGTGCTGAAGATAGTTTGTTATTACTGTGGTTGTGGTTAATTACATTAGAAAAAGAGATGAGGGCAGAAGTAGTACTGTGGTGTGGCTTAAAGACATGCTGAAAGTTGGACAACAGCTTGTTCTGTGTGAGGTAGTGCATGAGCCATATATGTACACACTTCTCCATAATTTTAGCTAGAGGTGACAAAATAGCTATGGGTCTAAAGTTTGACAGTTTAGCGCAACTGCCTCCTTTATGGAGAGGTATGACATGGGCGATTTTTCATATAGTGGGTACAGTAGCTTCAGATATAGTTCTGCTGATCAAGACTGACATGGGGTATGCTATGGTGTCAGCAGCCTTTTGCAGTTAGGAAATCCAAGGGAGAATAAACTATAATGACCAGATGGACTGTCTCCCATAGTCCTCTGAAATCTGGACAGTCTTTCATCAGATCCTTAATGGAGATCTTCACTTGATTACTGGTGATGGCAGAAGTGCCAGTGAACTGGGTGACAGCAATTATAGTATGTTTTACAGTGGGGGGGGGGGTAGAAAAATATGTGGAACTACAGGCCTGTTAGCTTAACAACAATGGAAGGAGAAAATCCTGAGGAAATGCTTGTATCCTTCTAGAGGACAACAATCTCTAGGGCATAAACCAATATGGGTTCATGACCAGAAGGATCTGTCAGTCAAGTGTGTTCCACTTTTATTAGAGGAATACAGAAAAACACAACAGGGGAAATACCAACATGTGGAGTCTACTGAACTTCAACAAGGATTTTGACTTGGACTCATACAGGAGGTTAAGAGGAAGACTGTAATTGTTGGGAGACAGGACTAAGACAAAAGTATTAGATAGTTGCATACCTAAATCTTAGGATACAAAGGTTATGGTGAGAGGTATAATGCTAAGAATTATGAAAGTAACTAGTGGACAACCACAGGGGCCATTTATGAGTCCAGTACTCTTCATTGTGTGCTTGTCAAAGTGATAAGTTATTACATTGGCACAACAGGTAGCACACTCGTCTTTGGTGCAGAAAGTTAAGGGTTTTATTCCCATACCAGGTAAATCAATTTTGACATTATAGTACAGTATAAGTGGAGTGTTGTCCTTCAGATTAGTATTTAAATTGAGGATCCATCTGCCTAAGTTGGTGGTGCCTCAGGTGGATGTAGAAGATCCCATGACACCTATTGAAAAGAGTAGCGGAAGTTCACAGGTGCCCTGGCTAAATTTCCCTTAGTAGTATAAATATCACCTCTGGTCTCCCATGAAAAGAAGCCACTAGCCTAGTGGTGAATAAATAAATAATTGAGGAGAAAAAAATGACATTACTTCCCTCCTTGCTGATGACAAAATGACAGGGTAGCAGTAGAGGATGGAGGAATAAGCTAGCAAAGGATTTGGAAAGGCTGAACAAGTGGGCAGAATGGTGGTATTTGATTTTTATTGCATAAAAATGCAAAATAATGGCTATAACACCAGTGTGAAGTATCTGCTTTGAGAAGTGGAACTGATGACAAAAGATCAGGAAAACAATCTGTGGGTACTAATTATACCTGAACTAGACCACTAAGAGCAGAGCTGGGGGCAGTGGCAGCAGCAAACAGCATGCTGAAGGGGTAGAAATGTAAGCCATCCACACTTTAGGACTGCTGGAAAGATTCAGAGGAAAGCTGCAAGAAAGATCCATCGGATGCTGCAAATGTAACAAGCATCTTGTTATAGTTGATCTATCAGATGAACACATCAGCACTTCAGTGGTTAAACCAAATGCAATACTGGCATGTATTAAACAAACAGCATTTCATTAAAAAGTATTGGCATTTTATCATATATGAGTACCACACTCCATATCTGTCAACTGAAACGGTCTGTTTCTCATAAAATATGTAGTTTTCTGACAGGTCATTGATGACAGAAATGACTATATAATGACAATCATTTCAGATTCAGACTTCATACATGTTAATGGAAAAATGATTATTTTTTTCAACTTTCTAAGTATATTTGAGCAACATTGAAGATCTGTCCATTGTTTGGGCATTTGTTCTCCTATTATTTTTGTCTTTGTCCAGCATTTATACACTAAGTGGATGAGAGGTATGCTACACTCTCACATCGTTCTTACCTGCTGATTGCAACCCCTAGCAGTTTCAACAGCAAAGAAAATCAAAAAGGTCTTTACCTTGAAGACCAAAGGAAAAAATATAGGCTGTCAGTAATGCTTGATTTAAGAGCTTTGTACTTCATACTCTTAAGAAAATGCATAGGTTCATAGGTACATTGGTTGGTACTAGGCTATTGGCCCTAGGGCCTATACAAGCCTAGCCATAACAATTCCCTGGATATTTCTTCCCACAATATTAACTTCCCTGAACCCCTGTCTAGCAGGGCGACTGACGTGATCCCCAGGGTAAATTTACTATCTCCCATCCAATCGTCAAGGTTCCTTTTGAAGAGGGCTAAGGAGGTGCTATGCTTGACATGTATGGGCAGTCTATTCCAGAGTCAGGGGAGTCTCTGGGTGAGGAACCTATCCCTCCAACATGTTTTGTTCATTGTGATGACAAGGTTTAGATCCCTGGAGTGTGTGGCTCTGAGGGACTGGGATTTCTTTAAGTGGAGCATGACCAACAGCTCAGGGTTTGACATGGCCTTGTATGTTAAGCAGAGATCGCCTCTGAGTAGATGATATGCCACAGAGTATAGCTGGAATTTTTTTTAGATGGTCAGCATATAGTAACTGCTTTAGGCCTGTGATTCTTTTAGTGAGGTATTTCTACGGCCTTTCCAGCTGTTGCAGATGTCTTGTGAGGTACATACCAAATGGGGTGTTGTACTCTATAATGGGTCTAATGAGGGATGAGTACAGTGGGACAATGACCTCCTTTTTTCTGGATGAAAAGCCCTTAGTGATGAGGTGTGCCACATAGAAGGATTTCCTGACTGTTGTGGCGATGTGGTTATTGAAGGTGAGACCACTGTCCACCTGTGTCCCTAAGTCTCTCATCACACTTTTGGTGTTTAGTGTACTGCTGTCTATGTGGTAATTCATGGGTACATGTTTTTTCCCAAAGGGGATAACTATACATTTCTTGGCATTAAGCTTGAGCCCATGGTTCTGGCACCAAGCATCTGTTTCTGTAAGGCCATTTTGTGGAATATCCACATCATTTGGGGATTCAATAATGGCTCCCAGTTTGCAGTCATCTGCGCACTTTGTTAGCCAGAGTCCCTTAGTAATGGTCTGTACTTCAGAGAAGTAGATGCCAAAAAAGAGTGGTCGCAGGACTGAACCCTGAGGTACTCCATTTGTCACTTGTCTGGAGCTGGATTTGGAGTCGGCTACTTTTACAGTCTGGGTTCTGTCAGTATGCCAGTTGGCAACCCATCAAGTGACATAGGGATTTATGCCCAGTCTAGTAAGTTTATCTATGATTACAGAGTGGGTAATGGTGTCGAAGGCCTTGGCAATGTCCAGATAGGCTGTGTGGACCACCTTACCCTCGTCCACAGCTCTGGAGACTGATTTGAAGAAGTCAGTCAGGTTCAGGAGACAAGATTGGCCCTTCACAAACCCAAACTGGGTGGGGTCCAGTGTTTGAAGGTTGCCAATGTCTTTGGTTATAAGTTCCATGATAATGCATTCCATGCCCTTGCAGATCAGGCTCGTTAGACTGATGGGATGGTAGTTCCCAGGATCCAAGGTGGATTCTCCCTTTGTGGAGTGGGATAACTGTAGCTGTGGGCCACTCAGTGGGCACAAAGCCTGAGGTGAGGCTATGATTAAACATGACATTTAGGTGAGGTGCCAGTTCACTTTGTAGTTCATGTAGTACACAGCTTGGGATGTCATCTGGTCCCATGGATGCTGTAGTCTTATCTTTGGGGAGTGCAGTTTCTACCTGTGTGGCCATGATTACCAGAATATGGCAATCTTTTGGTATTGAGATGGGCCCTTTAGGGAGTGAGAGGTGGGTGAAGTTGGCACTAAATCGATCTGCCAGGATATTGGCAATATCCTTGGGATCAGTATATTTAATGCCATTCTGTTGTAGCTCAGAGCATATCTGAGCATTGACATTTAGATTCTTGACATAACTATAGAATGCCTTGTGGTTGTCTTTGGAATCTTTGGCAATTTTATTTTCATAACTAGCTTTGGAGGATTTTATGAGGCATCTCAGCTTCTTACTGAGGCTGGTAAGGGAGTTTTTTGCATCCTGGGATTGTCATCTTTATTGCAACAGTTTTTTTCTTCTGTTGTATAGTTTGTTTATGGCTGGGGACCACCAGATTGGCTTCCTTTTCTTGGAGGAGAGCATCTTGATTCTATTTGGGATGGCACGATTCATGCACGAGTGGATGCGCTCGTACAGTACCTTTGTGTAGGATTCAGCAGTCAAAATTTCAGCTCCTATCTGCATGGGTGTTATGAAGTTTGTCACTTTAGACTTGAGTAACATGAAGTTGGCTTTGGAGAAGTTTTTTACGGAGGTTTCCTTACTGGGGGGGTGGGGGGTGGGATGTAGATGTCAAGGGTGATTTGCTTATGGTCAGACTTCACTAATGAGGGGGTGACCACTGGTGTGGAGCATCTATTGCCCATGTTGTTAATGACCAGGTCTAGGATACTGGGGCCCCTGGTGGGACAATGGATTAATTGATCCAGGGTGTTGGAATTTATGAATTCCAAAAAACATTGGGAAAAGGTGTTGGTACCCGAGTAGTTTTCCCAGTTAATGGCAGGGTAGTTGAAATCACCCAGTATTAGGGTGTTTGATTGTATCTTAATATTTTCCAGTATGTTTAAAAAGGTGTAGTGAGATTCTTGGGGCATGGTGGGGGATCTGTAGCAAGCTACAATTTGGATTGCAGTCTTACCTAATGTTAGTTGCACCTAGAGAATTTCAGATGCATTGTGTTGGGCAACTAGCCTGGAGGTGTGAATATTCTTGATGAATATGGACACTCCTCAACCTTTAGTGTCTCGGTCTTGGTTTGGTGGCTAAAAAGTGTGGCAACAGTTGTAGCCTGGTATTGCAGGGTTGCTCTCTGGAGCCTTGAACCAGGTCTCAGTTACTGCACAAATATCAATGTTCTCCATTTTTAGGAATGCCTCGAGAGAGTGCATTTTTAGATTTAGACTTCTAGCATTGAGTAGTATTACCTTTAGATTTTGCAAGTTTGTATCTGTTACGGAGGTGGTTTTGTCCTTTGAACCTTGCCTAAAAAGGCACTATAGGGGTGGCAAGAGCTTTAGCCAGTAACCTGAATCCCAGGGGTGACAGGTGCAGACCATCTCTGGCAAAGCATCATGGTTTGGTGATCATGTCATCCCAGGCAGACAGATACTGGATCCCATTTGAATGACACCAGAAGCTTAGCCAATTGTTGAAGTCAATCATTTTGTCCTTATATTGTGGTATCATTCTGGGCGAAGGCAGGATGCTACTCAGGGCTATGGTCATACCTACCTGGGCCACATGATCTGAGAGTTCTTCCATGTCTCTTTTCATGTAGACCAGGGAGGTACTTCTCAAGTCATTCACTCTAACATGGACAATGACAGAGTCGTATTTGTACTTATTGTGGAGTGACTTGAGTGCATGCATTATGTGGTGGATCCTGGCACACGACAGGCAGCTGACGGTAATTTTCTCCTTGTTCAGCCTGGTGAGTGGGACATCAGTATGCCTGACTATAGAGTCACCTATGACTAAAGTGTTGGATACATTGTCTTGCCTTAGGGGCTGTTGTTGGGTGGCACACTGGTGTTGTGAGCTATGTGTTACTTTGGTTGTGACTGGTGTTTGTTTGTGTTTCAGCTTCGGAGGTCCTTGTTGCTTGGGCAGGTTAATGTTAAGGACCTCTGCATATGTGGATTTAGTGTTGCTATGCGTGGGTGTTGATGGTGTGGGTTTTGAAGGGCTATGTGTTGCTTGAGGTATAGTAACCTTCTTCTCTTGACTGTCCAGCACAGTCTTGGCTGGAGAGAGCTTTGCTTTCAATTTGGCTATGTAAGTGCATCTCTTGCAGGTTGCTGTGTTGGTTGGTAGGTGGAGAGGGTTGTCTGTGTACATGAGGCTGTTGCTGCCTTGCCCCAGTATGCCCAGATTCACCAGGTGGACAGGAGAAATCACTGGAAGCTGACCCTTGGACATGCCTATTTAGGGGCTTTTTTGTAAAGTACAAGAGCTGTTTTCCCTTAACTCTGTAAGGTAATTTGCAATTATAGGCTGTTTAGTGCCTACGATTAATTTCTCCTTATTAACAAGTAGAGTTGAGTACTTGTATCAGTTTAAGGCTTCCTAGTGCTTTCCAGCAGTTTGTAGAGCAAGTGCTTGTCACAGGGGTTCAGATTTTAGTGCTACTACTGAGAAACCAGCTAGTTCTAAGGGAAAATTTGAAGAGCAGACTTTCTGGCACCTGGAATAGTTTAACCATAGCCCCGCAGTGCTGCACGATGTATAAAATGTGCAAACACGTGCGTTTTTAAGCCAAAAGGTTGAAAGGGATAGAAATCAGCCCAAAATGGCTAAAATTACAATTTTGGAGCTGGAAACCACTCTTCTAGTGTTAGATAGGCAGTACAATGCTCACCACTCCCACTGGTAAACAGTAGGACTTCTCTCTACCACAGCAAGGTCTGGATACCTCTGAACACAGAAAATAAAGTCCTGAAACCAGCAAAGCCTAGGACCTGGACTATACTAGCCAGGAAAGGTGGGAAATGAGCAAAACAAGATAGTATTTTTTTTTTGTTAAAACAGGCTAAACAATGCAATAATATACAAAATATACAGAAAAGGCTAACACACTTGAGTGTGTAGCCCTAAACAGTAAATACAATTAGAACTCTACAAAATTAGCAATCTAAAACTTTTTAAATGAAGCAAGGCAAGTGCACAACTTGAAAAATGATTTAAGAGGCAGTAATACAGTAGAATAAGTAGCTAGTCTACATATACAGAAAAGTCTATATATACAGAAAAGCAGCTAAAACACACTGAAACAATTCAGATGCAGTGCAACCTAGAGCACTTGAGTTGTAGCAATATTCAGGCAAATACAGTTTTAATAAATGCACTAAAAATACTGTTGATGCAAAACCTGTTATTCTATTCTATTAATATTTTAAGTGAAGTAGAGCAATATTTAAAAAAAATGCTCCTTATTTTGTACATTTATCCCCCCATTATTTTTGCCTTTGTCCAAAATTCTTGAGTAAAGTTGAAAAATATGGATGTGGCTTGGGGCCCCAAACAGGAAGCAGAGCTAGGGTAGGGTGAATGTGGCAGCTGCCCCAGGTGCAAGGTGTTACGGGACATGTATGGCAGATGCAGATGTCTGTAGTATAGTATAACATGAAATTACTTGCAGTTTGTAGTGTAATGCATAACAAACTGGTTGATACAATTGCAGCAAGAGGCTTGAGTTTGTTTTTAAAAGTAAAAGACCTTTTTCTTGCTCCTCAACTTGGAGTTGAAAGGTGTCAGATCATGGATTGGCATAAATTGGGCTCTACATTTGCTAAGGCTGGTCTTGGCTGTACCTTTATATAATTTTCAGATCTGTTCCTTTGTCCAAAGCTTAAGGGAAGTTCTAGAAGAAAGATGGTGCAAGAAAGACTATAATCACCTATTTTTAAATATCAGTATTAAATTATATAGTAAAAAATAAAATTCCAAACCTTTGTTTCTCGATATAGTTTTGCAAACAACTTTCCATGTCGTGGAAATAGGGATAAGTTAGATACATATTCATGATGAATCTAGAGATGCAGTTTCTCTGAGTGTTGACAGTTAAAGGCAGTTACTCTGGAAACCACATTCAGTGAACCAGAACCAAAGCATTTTTTACCCCCTTCTCCCCCCCCCTTCACTTCATGTCCTCTAACTTATAAATACCAGTGTCGTCATCACAATGCAATGCACAAAGAGCAAAGTCATGTGTTTCAGCAGAACCATTTCACACTATGGCACTCACACTGATTCCTTTCAGAGAATTGCCATGTTCCCGCTAGACATAGTTAATGAGTACATTTATTTAGACTTGAGCTGTCGCAGGACTGACTTAAAACAGCTCCTTTCTGGGTACTTCTTTTCTGTGATATTTATAGATAAATTAAAATTATGCTTGAGCAGAAATAGCAGTAAGTATCTTCCAAGTTACATGGCGAGTGTGCATATCTCTTGAGATATACAAAATAAATGTCAAATGTGCATAGTCATTTCCTAATTGGATAAATGCTCGGGTACCTACCCCATAGACATTTTGGATCTCCTCACAAATTCTATAAAAAACGTCAATATTTTAAGATCTATTTATAAGGAGATAGGTTGTGAAAGTGGTAATATTTATAATTAAAGGCCATCATCTAAAACATAAGGTGTTAACATTAAAGGAAGTAATGGCATTAGTGTGATCCTCAGCAATCAGAACATTGATAGAGAATTATGTCAGTAATTTAAATATTAGCCTATTGTATAAAGTAGTGACAGTTAATGAGCTGTGGACCATACAGTCAAACCTTAATAAATGGGACACAATGCTAACTAACCCCAAAGAGTCCCAACTGCTTACAAAGATTATCAAAGCAAATCTCCTTTTTCCCCAGTTTACCTTATATACATTACTTCACTATGCCTAAACTAACACATCAATAGCAAAACCCACCCATGAGGATTTTTACTGGAGGTGGGGCTACTTCCAACATATGTTGCAATTGTAAAGGAAAGGGTGCTGATTACAAGCATATAACGTGGCTCTGCCCTCAGAAATAGCTAATTATGGAAGCCAATGTCTGGGCTACTAGCCTTATCCTTGTAGATGAAACCTGTCGTGCCTTTTGGTTGTTTGATCTCAGTCTCCACAGAGATTTTAATGATGGTTCCCTATTGAAATGGGTCAGATTAGTTTTCATGTCCTTTACTGATTTCATCTTAAAGTCTTGGAAAAAGTGGGCAGATAATTGGACAAAGTCAGAACAGGTGACTTAATTAATGCCTATTGTATATAGTTCAACCTTATATTGTTAGAAAACAAAAA
This sequence comes from Protopterus annectens, assembly GCF_019279795.1. Lineage (NCBI taxonomy): Eukaryota > Metazoa > Chordata > Ceratodontiformes > Protopteridae > Protopterus > Protopterus annectens. The sequence goes on from NC_056734.1 coordinate 200,579,096, forward strand.
GTTTACTTTTCTTCTCCACACGTATGTAAAGTTTTGTGTTTAAACATAAAAGCAACATTAATATTTTGTCAATAAGTTGTGAAAAATGTTAAATTTTGAGTGTTGAAATAGGTATGAGACCATGTTATTGATTAACAGAGTGAAGTCAAATGGTTTTAACTTTGGTCTTTTATAGATATTGACCAAAGTTTGATGATTTATTTTCTTAAGTCTGAGTTTTCTTTTTACTTTTGATGTGTGCATTCTTACCACAAGCTCTTATTAAAAATGCACAAAAAAGAGTATATAGCAGTCTCCTTAAGGGGCCTCTAAGTTTTCAGCTAATGTAATAGATTCATAGGTTCATAGGAAGGTACTAGGCTATCGGCCCAAGGGCCTATGTAAGCCTAGCCACCAAGGTTCCCTGGCTTACGCCACCCAAGAAAGTTATTTTCCTGTGCCACTGTCAAGCAGAGACACAGAAGTGATCCCCAGGGTGTATTTCCTATTTCCCATCCACTCATCAAGATTTTTCTTGAAGAGTGCTAATGAAGAACTTTGCTTGACATAGATGGGTAGCCTGTTCCAGAGTATGGGAAGTCTCTGGGGCAGAAATCTATCCCTCCAGCATGTCATGTTTATTGTGGTGACAAGGTTTAGATCCCTAGAGCGTGTAGCTCAGAGGGATTGGAATTTCTTTGGGTGTAGCATATCCAACAGCTCTGGGTTTGACATAGCTTTATATATTAGGCAGAGATCACCTATTGGTGTAGCTCGGAGGGATTGGAATTTCTTTGGGTGCAGCATATCCAACAGCTCTGGGTTTGACATAGCTTTATATATTAGGCAGAGATCACCTCGGAGTAGGTGATATGCTACCGAGTAAAGCTGGAGTTTTTTGAGGCGGTCAGTGTACGGCATTTGTTTGAGGCCAGTAATCCTCTTTGTGAGGTACTTCTGTGGCCTTTCCAGCTGCTGCAGATGTCTTGTGAGGTACATTCCAAAAGGGGCTTTGTACTCTATAATGGGTCTAATGAGTGTCGAGTAGAGGGGAACAATGACCTCTTTTTTCCTGGATGAGAACCCTTTTATGATGAGGTGTGCCATGTAGAAGGTCTTCCTGACTACTGTGGTGATGCAATTATCAAAGGAGAGACTACTGTCCACCTGGATCCCAAGGTCTCTTATCACACATTTGGTGTTAAGTAGATTGCTGCCTATGTGGTAGTTCATGGGTACAGAGTGTTTACCAAAGGGGATGACACTGCACTTTTTGGCATTGAGCTTGAGGCCATGGCTCTGACACCAGACATCTGTCTCAGCAAGGCCCTTCTGTAGGATGTCCACATCTCCTGGGGACTTGACTATGGCTCCTAGTTTGCAGTCATCTGCGAACTTCGTTAGCCAGAGGCCTTCTGTGTTAGCCCATACTTCAAAGAAGTAGATACCAAACAGGAGAGGTCCCAGGACGGAAACCTGTGGTACTCCCCTTGTCACTGCTTTGAGGTCAGATTTGGAGTCTGCAACTTTTACAGTGTGGGTTCTGTCAGTGAGCCATTTGGGAACTCATCTTGTGATGTAGGGATTTATACCTAGTTTAGTGAGTTTAGCTATAATTCCAGAATGGGGGATGGTGTTGAAAGCCTTGGCGAGGTAAAAATAGGCTGTGTGAACCACCCTACCCTCATCTGCGGCTTTGGTGACTGCCTTAAAGAAGTCGATCAGGTTCAGGAGGCATGATCTGCCTTAAACAAACCCAAACTGGGTGGGATCCAGAGTTTGGAGGTTACCAATGTCTTTGTTTATAAGTTCCATGATGATACGTTCCATGGCCTTGTTGCAGACCAGGCTCGTCAGGCTAATAGGTCGATAGTTCCTGGGATCAGTGGTGGCTCCCCCTTTGTGGAGTGGGATAACTGTTTCTGTGCGCCATTCAGTGGGCACAAAGCCTGATATGAGGCTATTATTGAACATGGTGCTTAAGTGGGGAGCCAGTTCATTCTGAAGTTCGTGTAAAATGCAGCCTAGGATGTTGTCCGGTCCCATGGATGCTGTGTTTTTGGCTTTAGAGAGTGCAGCTTTTACCTGCGTAGTTGTGATTACAGGGACTCTGCATTCTTCCTGCATAGATATAGACCCTTTAGGGGGTGAGAGGGGGGTAAAGTTAGCACTGAACCTATCTGCCAGGATGTTGGCAATATCAGTTGGTTCTGTAATTTTTGTGCCTTTGTGCTGTAACTCAGAGCAGATCTGGGTGTTGCCATCGAGATTCTTGACGTAGCTATAGAATGCTTTGTGGTTGTCCTTGGAATTAGTGGTGATTTTTTTTTTGTAGCTAGTTTTGGAGGATCTTATAAGGGATCTCAGCTTCTTACTGAGACTGACCAGGGAGCTCCTCCACTCATGGGATTTTACTCTCTTTTGCAACAGTTTCTTCCTTCTGTTGTACAGTTTGTTTATGGCAGGGGACCACCAGATTGGCTTCCTTTTTCTGGAGGATAGCATCTTGGCTCTGTTTGGGATAGCATGATCCATGCACTCGTGTAAGTGCTTATAGAGTGCATTTGTGTAGGATTCAGCCGTTGTAACTGTATTGTCCATCTGCATGGGTGTAATGAAGTTCACCACTTCTGTCTTAAGAAGCATGAAGTTGGCTTTGGAGAATTTTTTTACTGTGGTTTCCTTAATGGGGGGTGGGGGCGGGATGTGGATATCAAGGGTGATTAGCTTATGGTTGGATCGGACCAATGAGGAGTTTACTTCAGGTGTGGAACACTGGTCACTCATGATAGTAATGACTAGGTCTAGGATATTGTTGCCCCTGGTGGGGGTGTGGATAAGTTGATCCAGGGCATTGGAGTTTATGAATTCCAGAAAGCATTGAGCTAAGAAGTTGGTACATGAGTAGTTTTCCCAGTTAATGGTGGGGTAGTTGAAGCTGCCCATTATTAGGGTGTTTGGTTGAGACCTAATATTTTCCAGTACATCAAGAAAAGAGGATGGGAGTCATGGGGCATGGTGTGGGATCTGTAGCAAGCTACAATTTGGATTGCAGTTTTGCCCAGAGTTAATTGTACTTGGATAACCTCGGACGCATTATGCTGAGCAACTAGCCTGGAGGTGTGGATATCCTTAATGAATATGGACACACCTCCGCCTTTGGTGTTTTGGTCCAGGTTACATGGCCGAAAAGTATGGTATGAGTTATAGCCTGGTAGTGCAGGGGTGCTGTCTGGAGCCATGAACCAGGTCTCAGACACTGCACAGATATCGATGTTCTCCATTTTAAGGAGTGCCTCGAGTGAGTGCATTTTGAGATTTAGACTTCTAGTATTGAGTAGCATTACCCTCAGTTTTTGCTTGCATGTTCCTGTTATGGTAGTGAATTTGTTATTTGAACCTTGCCTAAAAAAGGCACTATAGGGGCAGCAAGAGCCTTAGCCAGTATCCAGCATCCCAGGGGCGACAGGTGCAGGCAATCTGTGGCAAAGCATCGTGGTCTGTCGACCATGTCATCTCAAGCAGACAGATACTGGATCCCCTTAGAATGACACCAGAAGCTTATCCAATTGTTGAAGTCAATCATTTTGTCCTTGTACTGCGGTATCATTCTGGGTGATGGCAGAATGCTACTCAGGGCTAGGGTCATACCTGCCTGGACTACAAGATCGGAGAGCTCTTCCATGTCTCTTTTCATGTGGTCCAGGGAGGTACGTCTCAGGTCATTCACACCAACATGGACAATGACAGAGTCATATTTGTACTTGTGGAGTGACCTGAGTGCGTGGGTTATGTGGCGGATCCTGGCACCCGACAGGCAGCTGACAGTAACCTTCTCCTTGTTTAGCCTGGAGAGTGGGACATCAGTGTGCCTGACTATAGAGTCACCTATGACTAGTGTGTTGGGTACGTTGTTTTGCCTTATTGGTTGTGGTTGAGAGGCACACTGAATCTGTGGGCTATGTGTCATTTGGGTTGTATTGGGGGATGGAGGTTTCTTGCGTTTCTGCTTTGGAGGTCTCTGTTGCCTAGACAGATTATTATTGAGAGCCTCTGTGAATGTTTTTGTGTTACTATGTGTGTATTTTGGTGGTGTAAATTTAGTGAGACTATGTAATGAGTGTGGTGTGGTGCAAATGTTTACCTTCTCCTCATGTCTGTCAAGTTCAGTCTTGGTTGGAGAAAGCTTTACCTCCAGTTTGGCTAGATAAGTGCATCTCTCACAGGTTGTAGTGTTGGGTGGTAGGAGGAGAGGGTTGTCTGTGTACATGATGCAATTTCTACATTGCCTCAAGATGCCCAGATTCATCAGATAGACAGGAGAGAACACTGGGAGCTGACCCTTGGACATGCCTGAATAAAAAACTATTTTCCTCTAGATAAGTGAGGAAAGTGAGTACAAGAGCTGTTTTCCTCTAAGCAAGTGAGAAAAGTAAGTGCAAAAACTGTTTTCTTCTAGGTAATGAGGAAGATTGAGTGCTATAGTAATTAGTAGCTTATTTAGGGCTTACAAGTTCTGAACAAGTACTGAGCATGACTAAGCAAATTTATGTGCTAAAACTAAGAATCTGTATCTGCACTAGACGAGTTACAGGACAGAAACAAGTGCAAATCCAGGCTTTCAAATCAGAAAGTTGAGAAAGATGGAAGATTGCCCAAATGGCCAATAACTACAATTTCTGGGCCAGAACCACTCCTTATGTGGTAGACAGGTTACCTAGTGCTTACCACTCCCACTGATAAGCTAGAAGGCTTCCCTCCAACACAGAAAGGCTTGGGGGGCTCAGAGGCTTATATACAGCCCTGGATACAGCACATCTGTATCTGGAAGACTTGTAACAGGAAAGGTAGGAAACAGGCTTACAGTTTTTTTTTTTTTGTTACAGAAAAGTAGCAAAAACAGTAGTAAAAACAATTACATGCAGTGCAAGCTAGCACACTTGAGTATGTAGCAATATTAGACCAAACACAGTTTAAAAAAATGCAATTAAAAAGGACTAAAAGCAAGTGCAGAAAGAGTTTATTAGGTAGAATGTGGTAAAGAGATGGGACTGAGGGAGTGTCCCAGATCAAATCTACAGTGGGGCGGGCAACTGCAAAAGCTGCCAAATTTAAACTACAATCCAAAAATAGGGAGGGTGAGTGGGGAAACCAGTTTCAACAGAGATCTAAGCAACAACTAACAGTACAAACTTTAAAACCAAAAAAATATACTCAGCTCTGTATATTAGCAGATCAGTCTCTCAGAACAGTGAGACAACAGTTTCAACAGAGATTTGAGCAACAATTAACAAACTCTATAACAAAAAAATATATACTCAGCTGTGCATATTTGCAGATAGTCTGGAAGGCAGTCTCTCAGAACACAGGTTCCAGCAATTAAATGCAGGCTGTTACTAACAGGTCCAATTAAGTGATCCTTGAGTTAGATAACACACAAGCTGTAAAAAACAATTATACTAACTGAAGATAATAGTATGTAAATCACTTGGGTCCAACAAATATTAATACAAATACAGAAATATTGTTTGTTTTCACAATGACAACCAGCTAGCAACATTTCAAGTGCTGAGCATTCCACATAGACAGAAATGGTATATTTTTTCTCCCACTATGACTTCATATGAGGTATAATTTAGCTATGAAAGTATGTATAGTTAATATCTACCCTGTAGTATATTCTAGTCAAACAGTCCTAGTGTCATTTTATTTCCTATACCCTGTCCTTTTACATGTTTTCAGCTATTAAGTGGTAAAAGACAGTTAAGAAAGCCAGGTCCCGATAACGTCATGCATGTTAAATACACGTACGACAAAATAATGCTAATTAGCTAAGATGGAGGCAGACCTTAAAGACCACACACCCAAGTGTGCATCGAATATTTTAGTCATACCTTCCATAACTCAGAATATGTGGAGTACCAGAATACATAAACCTTTGAAATGACAATTGATATTAAGTCCAGGTTTGATATATGCATGTATGAAAAAATAGAATGTATTGTTTATATTTTTTTAAGAAACAATTATGCTGTGTCTCCTGATTTTTCTTCTTACCGTATCAGTCGCCTTTCTCTAACATCCTTTAAAATGGCATTTCTTCACAGGACAGCAGTCAATGTTTACATAAAATGTTCTTAAGTTATATACATTTTGTACATTTAATTTGTTATACTCCTCAACAGACTTAGTAAGGTTAATCATTATCAGTGCACTTATATTTTTCAATCTCTGCTTTCACTGTTTCCAGGATTCATGAACAATTGTGTAGGCAAGAAGCCTACATGATGTTTACATGTTAGCATGATGAGCAGCAGCACTAATCATATATGCATGCTACTCATCATGCGTACACGAATACAAGCACGTTTTTGTGACCAGCAACACTATTGGAGAACAATAAAATGTGTTGAGCAGCACAAGCATGCACAGTAAACAAACCAGCTTGCCTATGGGCAAAGCTGTGAAGTGTGCTCACACAGACAGAATGAGGAGCTACATAGGGCAAATAATGCAAGCCGTACCAGGCAGAGAAAGTGTACTGAGTACAATGTGCACATAAATCAAACATATGAATACAGAAATAAGTAAGAAGGGAAGATAAACAGCAAAGGCAACTAAAATAGATGGGTTATCAGGCAGGAAAAGTGTACTGAGGATAATATGCACAGAAATCAAAGAAATGTATACAGCAAGATGTAACAGTGGAGGGATAATGTTCAAATTCTACTAAGAAAATTGATTGAAAAGTGCATTTTTGTATTAAATTGTGAAATATTTATGTCATAATAGTTAATGGTGATCACACTTCCTGAATAAATACAGGTAAATAATAACAGACATGATATTATAGGATGTGATAGTAAAACAAATTAACATTGTAACACAGGGGATTACATGAGATATGAATGACATTAATATGTTGAGTTGAGATGCCAATTAATAAGTACAGTACATACATTACAGGATATTTTCATAATGTGCATTTTATCAATATAACATGTTTGAAAATACAAACAGCTCAAAAAGCATAATCTTCTTTTACAAGAATCTAACCCATCCCATGAATGTTACCACTGAGCTGTGTATTAACTGTGTACTTCACAGAAATAGGCATAGCACATGTATGAGGAGGATCACCCTTGAAGGGTATTATGCACTTCAAGATTCTAATGGCTATGCATCCCATATGTAAGTATGTGGGGATTTACAAATGTGGGGGCACAGTGTGACATACATAATACCCTTGCTTTAGGCTCTCCTGCTTGACACAATTGTTGTGCAGACAGATAAGAACAGATGCAAACAGCACACTATGATGTGATGCATTCCATAGAGCTATGGATTGTGGGCATCTACCACAGGAAGTAGCAAAGGATATTGTTACAAACAACTGAAATTAATGTGTGAATTAAGAAAGGATCCCTGATAATGAATGTCATATCAGGATGTCAGACTGATGGCAATTAAATGAGTATGCTCATGTGCACACAACTGTGATCAGTCCTATATCAATGTTCCATGGTCAAGGAATGTTTCTCTGTATGTCTGTATACATAACATCCAAGAACCTGAGCACACTCGTGTACACCATAGTCCTCAGTGCATATGCCACAGTAGCACTCTCACCATGACATTGGCAGAACAAATGTCTACTACCATGAAATCCAAAGCTTTGTGTCACATTTGTTCATGCCACATATCAAGGGGTAAGACTGATGTGATGCAATGGTTGTTTAACATTAAGGTGTAAAACTCCTCCAACTAACAATATGACTATTATTTACATGCGCCACAGAGGAACTATTATCACAGCTGTTGAACTTCACCTATGTGAAGTCCTTAAATCATATGTACTTTATTTGCTTATAACTTTTATCTGCTAAAATTAATGCAGGAGGCCTCTGATACTCTATACATACATAGTAGAATTGGGGGCTATCTTTACTTTAGAGCAGTTGAGGGTATAAATGCTTACAGTCACTCAATGCTGTTTTGGGACATCTACCCAAGCACTGAGAAAATCAACAGCATAGTGGTATTGATGACTGTATCATGGTATAAGTGGATCACCAATTATTACATGTGTGGTTATGTGAAAGCATTACATCATGTATATGAATCGAGGAATATGTGTCCCTGTAGTTACTTAGAAAGAAGCTTGCTGTAAGTCAGACAACATTGCCTGAGCATACCTGTGGCCACCTGCTGTTGTCACTGTGATGGTAGAACAGCAATTCTGTACAATGTAGATATAATCTCATATTGGAACACATGCCTTACTTAGGCAACTGCATACATTATTACATTGTCTCATATCCTCATACCTGAGGAGGTGTCTTACTACAACTGTTATGGAACAACAATCTATTCAAATGACAGCATCAGTCTTCAATACAACCCTTCAAAAGGAAATGAAGAATAATCTCTTGTAAGAGGAAACATTTACACATGAACATAGCATATTGGGTGACAACACTGTTAACAACATGTACACTGACTGTAAGCAGTGATGTCAGGATTTGAACTATAGGGTCTATATTAGAACATCAAAGTTTCAAAACTTTGAATGTTCTAATATTGACCCCTATTCAGAGAAAGCTGTAAACATTGAACATACAGAGCAGCGAATTTTTTCCTAGGAAACAAATTTGCTGTTCCAAAACACATACACACAACACAAGCACACCAAACAAACAGCAATCCACACACATACATCTAAAATCTTACACCTAACCCTACACTAAACTATACACACACCACTAACTATCCACTTACCTTAACCCACACCCTAACCCTAAGGTCCGTCGCTATCGCACACTCACCTCACCCGCACCCTAACCCTAACTCACCTACCCCACCCTAACCCTCATGTCCACACAATTGTGCACTTACCTGACCCATGCCCAAACCCTAACTCACCTAACCTGCCCTAACCCTTGTGTCCACACAATCGCACATATAGCTAACCTGTGCCCTAACCCTAAATCACCTAACCTGCCTTAACTCTCATGTCCACACAATTGCACACATACCTAACCCTCACCCTAACCCTAAGTAACCTAACCCGCACTCAATCACACACTTACCTGAACCCGACCCATAACTTTCCACCACAGCGCTGAAAATACCGAAGCAACAGAAACGGACAACCAAATTCTTTCCCTAGGAAAAAATTTGGTTTTCTGTTGCTTTGAATAGGGGTCGATATTAGAACATTCAAAGTTTTGAAACATTGATGTTCTAATATAGACCCGAACTATATACCCAACATCACAACCTAATGAAAGTTTGCTGAAACACAAGCACAACTAGAGATTTATTTTGCAAATGTTATACTGCATGTCAATGGATGACAGCACCACTGTGTATTACCTTGCTGTTTTTGTTAAAAAGTGGTTGGACAGCACAAGCACACTGTATAGATATACCTCATATATGTATTTGCAGCCTGTTCTGCACAGTAAGAGGAAGAAACATACACTCACAGAGGAAATTCATCCCTATATCTGGACTCCCTATCTGCTGTCACAATCTACACACAAGTGTTTTACATGCAAACTTCATAGGAGAAGTCTGACTGCATGAGAGCAACACTGTATCTTTGAATGGATGACATCACCTGCATCATGAAAAGGAGCTATGTGTGCAAAAATGACTTCTACAGCTTCAAACACACACACACACACACACACACACACACACACACACACACACACACACACACACACACACACACACACACACACACACACACACACACACACACATAATCAGGACAATCTCACTGTTGTACTCAAACTCCCTATTTACTGGCACAGTCTACATACAAATGTATTATAGGTACGTACCACAGGAGAGGTCTTACTTTAGTGGTGTGAGAGTACATTATTGAAATGATGACCTCATCATTGTGTTGCAGACAGTATGTATTTGTGGACAGAGTGAAAAGAGGACATGGCATTGATCTGACCATGTAAATGTTTCTTCCAAGTGGGAGTCAAATTAACACAACTTTTGGATTAATCCTCTAGTAATGCAATGTGCCTACTTTCTCTCACACAAGTTGATTGTTGTGAGATTAGAGCCCCCTACCTATCTAGTTACACAACCTAGAGGACACATTATTTAACACAAGCACCATTACAGAAGTCTGACTCCTACACTGAGAGAGTGCACTTTATAGAGGATGACTTCAGTATTGTATTGCATAGAAGATGATGTTGAGAGAAGGGTCTGATCACACTGTATTATAAAAGTTCCTCCTGGAAACTATTTCAGTGAGGCCAGCAGTACATAAGGTCATATTTACACAACTACTCCTTTAGTGAGGCCAGCAGTACATAAGGTCATATTTACATGACTCTATATATAATCCACATATACATGCATAATTTGATTGCTGTGGGACAAAATACTTAATTCAAGTGCTACCGCGCAAGCCTGACTTCTATACTGTAAGCATGTACTATACTTTATAGAGGATGACATCAGCATTGTGCTGCACAGAAGATAATGTTGCTACAAGGGTCTGACACTGCTGTGGAGACACTCCACAGTGTAAGTTTCTCCAGGCTACTATGTTAGTGAGGCAAACAGGATGTGAGGTCATATTGATACAACTTTATACACATGCACTCAAGTTGATTGCTGTGAGATGATAACTTATTACCTACCTAGTTACAAAATCTAGAAGATACAGCAGTTAACACAAGCAGCACTGCAGAAGCCTGACTTTTATAGTGTAAGAGTATACTTTATAGAGGATGACATCAGCATTGTGTTGCAGAGAAGATACTGTTTCTCCCGGCTACATTTTTAATGAGGCCAGCATTACATAAGGTCATATTTACACAACTCTCTACACACACACAAAACACACATGCACACACACACACACACACACACACACACACACACACACACACACACACACACACACACACACACACACACACACACACACACACACACACAGAAGTTGACTACTATGAAATTGGAACCCCCTACCTAACTAGTTACACAATCTAGAGGGCACAGTATTTAACACAAGTGCCACCACACAAAACTGACTTCTACAATGTGACAGTGCAGTGTAGATAGGACTAGTTTTGTGTTCTGTGTCAGAGAAGATATTCTGATGTTAAAGGTTCTGTGCAATTCCATATTTGTTGATATGAAGAGGTAAATGCACTCCTATGATCAATAATAAGTCCATACTGCTGACCTAGATCAGCTATGCTGCTATTAATGTATATTGCAGAACTATGACTGACATGTACCTTTGTTGTGTACAGGAGACAGATACACATGTAAAACACAGACTGGACAATGAAGCAGTCATGGATCATCAGGTTATGATGATAGTATATAAACCTTAATGAATTTTTCAAAATAATAAAACAACTTTCAGCACGGCAAAACAGGAAGCCAATAAAGGATTGCACCCCTCATCAAGTATCACAGACTACAACAACATTTGTAAAACCACAATGTTAATGCAGGAACAGATTAAGCGCTTTTGTTTCACCACAGGAAACTTCATCAGAACAAAGTTGATTACCACATACCACTTTAAATAGTCAGTATAATACATCCATTATAATACATATAATTGGCAATCTCAAAAATATATTTGAGAACACAGCCTACCAAAATTATATTGTGACAAGACGTAAGAAGAGAACCTTTAGGTGTGGAAGTTGTCCCCAGTGTTTTATAGTGGCTAATGTAATGCTACAGAGTTATATTTACCGAGTTTAAATAGATTTGTTCCCACAGATAGTTATCACAACTGCTGTTGTAATTTAATTCTGATTTACCCAGTTTTTCACTTGGTTATTGGTTGTCTTAATGAATTCTTACTGATAGTAGCAATGGTATGTGCTCATGCATGGGCAATGTGCTCTGTCAATAGCAAACAATACCTAATGTTCCAATGCAGTAGGGCTAAGTAATGACGAAGTATGTATGCCGAGGCTCTATGTGGTTGTATATCATTAGGGCTAAGTAATGATGAAGTATGTGTGCCAAGGCTCTATCTGGTTGTATATCATTAGGGCTAAGTAATGATGAAGTATGTGTGCCAAGGATCTATGTGGTTGTATATCATTTGTAAGTGTAAGTGGTGCAGTGCAGACCTAACTGTCCAGGATGAAATGGTCAGTTAACCACAAAATTCACTGCATTTCACTTGAAGTAATTTCCATGTAATGAAGTAATATAATCCAATAACAATACTTATTTTTGTTCAAAATCTCTTCCTAAAGAACAGTGCTAAAATGTATTTGCACTTATGTTGGCAAAGGCTGAGAGGTAGCAGTATTCAGTGTTGTTCAATGGTGTTCCCTTCCAACATTTGTATAAATAAGAAGTAATAGTAAAATAAGCAGATATAAAATGTGATTGCGATTACAACAGATCTGTTTAATCTTACTATGTTGCATATACACATTTTGCATGTTGTAATATACATTTCACATGTTAGGGCCAAGGCTTAACTCAAAAATGAATTGTAGTACCTTCTCTGTGTGTGTAACTTTAGGCTGTGAGCAGAGTTCTCTGATGAAGGCAAAAAGTGAAATTTTAATTGGGTTAGCCTTCTGTAATGCAAGCAGGTTTAGTGGTGATACTGAGTGGAGAAAATCTAACCATGGGACAAGTTGTAAGCTCACTGAGCTAAATGAAAAAGCAGAGTTGAAGCAGAGTTTGAGTCTAGTATACAGATCATTTTACAAAGGGTGTCAGAATGTGATTATCATAATAAATTTTGGTCATGACAAACTACATAGGAATGACTATCCTAAATATATTGATTGTCCAAATTGTGTCAGTAATGCCTACTGAAATACTCTGTTATACCCACTATATAATAGGTTCATAGGTTCATAAAATGATACTAGGTTATGGGCCTGGAGGCCCTTTTAAGCCCAGCCAAGAATGTGGCCCATGTTTCCTCAAAGCCAGCACCTGTTTCCCCTGTCCAGCAGGGACACAGGTGGGATACCAGGGGTGTATTTGCTGTTTCTCTTCCAGTCATCCAGGTTCCTCTTAAAGAGGGCTAGAGAGGTACTCTGCTTGACATGGAGCAGGAGTCTATTTCACAGATGGGGGAGTCTTTGAGACACAAAACTATCCTGACAAGTTCTATTAATGTCACAGACCAGATTAACACCTTGCATGCAGGTTGCATGAGTGGAATTTGACTTATGGATATGTAGCAACTCCATCAAGGCTGGGTCTGAGATGGCCTTGTATGCCAGACACAGGTCACCTCTGAATAGTCTGTATGAGACTGAGTAGAGGGACAGGGATTTTAGCCTATCTGTATTGGATAGGTGTCTGAGACCCTGGATTTTTCTGGTCAGGAACCTCTGTGGTCTCTCCAGCTACTGCATGTTCTTGGCAAGGTACATGCCAAAGGGGGAATTGTACTCAGTAATGGGTATGATAAAGGTGGAGTACAGGGATGTTATGACATCCTTGTTCCTGGATGAAATACCCTTATTTATGAGGTGGGCCATGTAGAAAGCCTTCCATACAATGGAGGAAACGTGGTGGTCAAAAGTCAGGTTGCTATCAACCTGGGTGCCAAAGTCCCTCACTACTGATCACGTGCTTAGTACATTGTTATTTATGTGATAATTAGTGGAGATGCCATTTTCCCCAGAGGGGATAATGATGCATTTGTTGGCATTCAGTTTGAGGCCATGCTTCAGAAATCAGTCATTAGTTTGGGTATGGCCCTCTTGGAGGATGTTAACATCATTAGAGGAATTTAAGACACCACCCAGCTTGCAGTCATATGCAAACTTGGTCAGCCACAGACTACTAGTTTTGGGTTGCACCTCAGAAAAGTATAGCCCAAACAGTAGAGGCCCCAAGACTGACCCTTGGGAGACACTGCTTGTTACGGGTCTACTACTAGAGGTGGCTTCCCCTATTTTGACTGAGTGGGTTCTATGAGTGAGCCAGTTAGCTACCCATCTGGTAACATACAGGTTGATGCCTAGCTGGGAGAGTTTATCTATTATGCCTGAATGGGGAATAGTGTCAAAGTCATTGGCTAGGTCAAGGTAGACGGTGTGCACCATCTTCCCCTCGTCCATGGCTTTGGTAATTGTTTCAAAGAAGTCAATCAAGTTTAACAGGCATCTCCCTTTGACAAAACCAAACTGTGTGGGGTCAAGTGTTTTGAGGTTGCCAATGTTCTTGTTTATAAAGTCCATGATAATGAGTTCCAAGGCCTTGCAGATCAAGCTAGTTAGGCTGAGGGGCCTATAATTGCCTGAGTCAGTGGACACTCGACCTTTGTGTAGAGGGAAAACAGTGGCTGTCCTCCATTCAGCTGAGATGAAGCCAGTGCTCAGGCTTTGGTTGACTAGGGTGCCTAATGGAGTTGAGAGCTCATGCCTGAGTTCATGTAGGATGTTATCAGGTCCCATGGAGACTGTATTTTTTGCCTTTGAGAGGGCATTAAAGACCTAACAGACATGCTTCAAGGGAAATCACAAGTTGATTGGGTGTACAATTTGTTAACCATGACAAGAATGGTAAGTATTTTGAAATAATTATTATGACTCAACACATATCCTAAGTATGTGTGTAGGGTAGGATGTCTTGTGAAGCGGGGTCATTATGCTTCCTCATATTAAGGACGGTAGCCACATGATGGAAGATGAACATTTCATCCATCAGCCTACTAAATATGTTACATTGTAATGTGATGAGACAGAAGATGTGATGAGAGGCACAGAGATTGAGAGACACAACAGTTTGCACTATGGCAAACATATGAACACCTGTATGGTGTGTTTGATTTACTTGTTACTTTATTCAGAATGTGTCCTGCTCCATACCATTAAATGATTGATATAGAGATAGAGAACACGCAATAGTGACAATTACCAATACATATACATACATCTGGTTGAAGAAGGTATAGGAAAATGGAAACATGATGTTAACATGAGAATTGTGGATTCTTGATAACAGATGTAGCAAACACTTGCACAAGTAATATTAATATGGAGAAAAATTACATTAGTGTATAACATATGTCAGGATTTGAACCTTTGGCAGTAGGAATAAAACTGAATAGACATGTTGATTGTCTTAGCTCAACACAGGAACTCATGCTGTACTAACTTTAAATCACACATTGTAAGAGATACTTACAACATGTTCAATAAAAACATTAGTTAGGCAGCAGTTGCATGTTATGTGATGGTTCTAGGACTATTCACTGAAAGCACATTTCACTGAAAGTCAAATGACTGCACAAATCACTGAAAGCACAATTCATTGAAAACACAATTCACTGAAACACATTTCACTGAAAGTTATATATGGCCTATTCCCCACTGTAGTGTGACCCTGGAGTTAGAATATATAGTAAGGGGGTATGTGGGGGGCACCCCCCCACATTGGGGAGTGCGGGGGGCATAGCCCCGCACATAGTTTGGATATATATTAAGTTTAGAAAAGAGTAATTTATTGAAATTGCAAGTATCCATGTGTGTAGTTCAAAATATTTAAAATAGGTGGGGGGCTAGGCTCCCCCACCCCCCCTTACTATATATTCTAACTCCAGGGTCGCACTACAGTGGGGAAAAGGTGATATATAACTTTCACTGAAATGTATTCAGTGAATTGTGTTTTCAGTGAATTGAGCTTTCAGTGAATTTTGCACAGTCAAATGTGTTTCAATGAAATGTGCTTTCAGTGAATAGTCCTAGACTCGTTATGTGATATCCAGCAGTGTAATACATATGGAAAAGTAAGTGAACCATGGTTTATTACCCTGACTCTGTTTTACTGTAGTGCAGCAGATGTATTGTTATTTTTGTTATGCTAACTAGGGCAATGTGGTGTAAGGCAAAAACTCACCACATTTTGCAAAAATTCTTGAAATGCCATTTAGCATCTCATGCAAATGCTGAGGACTACAACTGATAAATAAGAAGGGGCTAGACACATACACTTACAAAAATAGTTAGTAATAGTTTCACCTAATGCTGAATTTGGACTGTTGTCAAGATGAAAATTAAGTTTATAGACTTGACCATTATCTCAGCACCCCGCAAAGGAAATTCTACTTCACACATCTCAAAATCATACCTTTGAAGGGACAGTGATGATCTGCTCAGCCAATGGAAGATGTAGATATTAGCCTTCTGCAAAGCAATGACAGTATGAGAAGGCCATCACATGACATTTACATCCATCAACCTAATGAATAGTCAACTTTACAAAGGGGTGAGAGAGAAGGTATGAAGACAGAGACAGAGGGACAGACACATATCAGATGATAGTGTTATCGGTTAGCAATGCACATCTTTATGGTGTATCCTCATTATTCATCTGTCATGCTCTGTGTCATTAAAGGATGGCTCTGGGGATCAAGAAGCTGTGGGGGAGGCAAAACCTGTTTAAGACATGAGTAGAATAAGGGTTATTTACTAAAGCAGTATTCAAAATCTGTTAATTAAAGGTTGTAACTGGATAAAAAATAAGACATATGTCATTAAAGATATCATAGAAGTACAATCTCACATTAAGAAATAATGTAACATACATCTAGAAATGAAACCTTGATGCCAAGGGCAAAAATGAATCTTCAGACAAGTGATTTATTTTGACAACCTACAGAGAATGTTGCACTTTGCTGCATCCATCAGTCAAAGTACTGTAAGAGTAGCTGTTGCCAAGTATTTCCTTTACTCTTTTACTCTGATTCTGATTGCTCAGCATGTATAAGCACTTTTTAATGAGGTTAACTGGACTATTGTAGATGATGGCAAAAACTGATCAGGTGTTGCCATATGACATGAAGAGCCATTCACCATAAGCAAGTAAGTAAGTTTGAATGCATACCACTCAGCAGTGAAGAAATACAGAAGGGAAAAAAAGCATATGACGTTGTGATGAAAATAAGTCATAAAGCCTGAGTAATAATTTCTGCATTCCCTTCATACAGTATGGATTTGAATCCTAGAGCAAATCTGTTATGGGTCTAAAAACATGGCAATTGCAGCTTCTGAGAGAGAGGAATATGTTATATGCACATCACTCAGTCATTACAAATATTGTGCAGTGGTGACAAAAGTGTTTGGTTAATTGAGATTGCAGAAATGAAATTGTTAATTCTTTTCTTCACCTGTGTGCCCTGCTTGCACTCTGTTAAGCAGCATAGAAATTACAAAGGCAAATAAAAAAAATATATATAACAATTTATATTCCACACCATGAAACACTGGGGAAAACATGACTTGTGTTTCCATTCATCAATAGTTATACCATTAAAAATACACATGCTGCATTTTCACATCAGCTGCAAACATTACACGCAGCATGTAACTTCAAGTTGGATTCAAACCCTGCATCCTCTTTTCTGTTTCTTTAAACTTATTTAATTTAACCTCACCAAGAGGATCATGGGCTACAAACAGATGTCCTATGCAGCTCGACTAAAGAAACTCCAACTCTACTCAGTTGCTTACCGCCTACTCAGAAGCGATCTATGCCTGACGTACAAAGCCAAGTCAAACCCAGAATTAATGGACATGCTCCACGTCAAAAAATCCAAGTCCCTTAGAGCTACACGCTCCAGGGACCGAAACCTCAGCACAACAATTAATAGGACATGCTGAAGGGACAGATTCATTTCCCAGAGGCTCCCCTCACTCTGGAATAGAATCCCAATTCATGTTAGACATAGCCCCTCGCTGACCTTCTTCAAGCGAAATTTGGATGCGTGGATGGGAAATCGCAAATTCACCCCTGGGATCTCTCCTGTGTCCCTGCTAGACAGAGGCACAGTAAACTAATCTTAAAAGGGTACCTTCTGTGACCTACGTTACAGAGGCACAGTTGGCTAATCTAATAGGGAGGCGGAAGCCAAATACACTCTGGCTAGGCTTATAAATGCCCTAGGGCAGATAGCCTAGTATCTACCTATGAACCTATGAACCATGTTCCACAATGATATTTAGGTGAGATGCAGAAATTTTTCTGTTACTACTGTTCAGAGTGCAGTAGCAAAGCTCACCTGTGCCACTCTAAAATGCACTAATGATGGAATTCCAAATTAAATTTCTCAGTTTATACCTTGGGGAATGGACTATCATTCATTATGACAAAAATACTACCAGTCCAAATTGTGCTTTGCCAAAATGCAAACAAATGATGAAGACAATAAAAGAAAAAAATGTCAGTACTTACAAATATCAGGGAATAATAGTGAAAATGCAGGATTGTGATGTTTCCAAATCTGTGTGTGCTATAACCTGATCACATGCTCAGGAAATATGCATTAACTTTCTCAAACAGCACACTATCTGGATTTGAAACCTCACTTCACTGCAAACTACACACACTCAGCTGTGTTTCTTATCCCTCTTTGCCACCAACACAGGCTTAATTTGGTAATCAGAAAATGTACATACCATACAGATCTGATTTGGAAGACCATCAAATTATAGATTCAGCAACAGAAACATCAGAAAGTGTTCCTTTCTCATTTGCTTAAACATGTCTAGTTGAATGTGATATTGACAAATACTTTTTTATAGTAATAGCCCACACCATATTAATGTAAGGTTGCCAACACTACCAGCTATTTTTTCTCTATATTTTCTGAGCATCTTCTCCTCCTCTCAGCTTAATTAACAGAATTGAAATGTCATGGGCATTTATTTGCATTTTGCTTCAATGTATAATCAGTTGATCAGCATTTCAGAAAGAATTGTATGCAGAAGATGGACAGTGTGCTATTAGTACAAGGGTATTGATGTTGTTAAGGTTGTTCTCATAGCTGTCAAGGTGCTTCCAGTTTTTTAAAGTCTACTCTGCATGATACACACACTCCAGAGAGAAGGCTGTCTTCAGTATTGCTTGATGTGGTCAGAGTAATCATTAACACTTGCAAGCTAACAATTGTCATTACTCCACCCTGCTGTCCTAGGCTATATGCATTCAATTCTGTAGCTACTTACACAATGTTTATTTCCCCTATATCAAGTGATATTTTTGGGTATTCAGGAAAGCTAATAATTTCATACATCAGTTGTGTCTTCTCAGTGCTCAGAGGGCTGAATCTACATCGTATAAAGGTAATAGAGTAGCTATGGAAGTGGAAGGAGGGGAGACTGATTTGATAGATACAAAACATTGCTATTTACTTGGAGAAGATTTTTCTACAAAGTACTACATTATTTCATAAGTTATGTCTGTCCTCTTCAAAAACTGCTTACATTTTTATATTTTGAAGGTATTTCAATATGCAAAAGACAAAAAAGTTTTTATCTGTATGCATATTTTTCTAATCACTGTTGGTATACTGCAAATATGTCAGTTCCTGCTATGCTTTCCAAGTTTTTCAATAAAGGGCATGGCTGCATCACACTATTGTGCTAGCATTTGTTCTTTGAATTTCAGCAGTTACTGCAAACAAGTGTATTGCATTTATTACCAACTTCAAGGGGTAGTGCATGTGTAACTATCAGAGGTGTCAGGCTTCTCAGATGTTCCTTGGCAACCTCTACAACAGTGGAGAGCCCAAAGTAAATTGTCTAGGCATTTAGACTTTGAATTTTTGCCTAGTTATTGATAATCCTGTCATCGAGAACTCAGTTACACAACTGCTGTCATCATTACAGAAATATTAACAGGAAGGATGTAATGCTAATGTATTACAATTTTACTTTTTTTTTTTGTGGGGAGCTTCCCTTAGCTTCTCTCTAGTCCAAAATGAGAATTTTGTGCTCAATTATTTTGTGTTGAGGATGGGTGCATGGATTTTATTTTAGGAGAATGATTTATGTATGTGCTACACACATGTTTTGCCTTTTACTGTTTTATGTCATACAGGATTATGGCGCCCAGACCATCTGTTCCACACATGCCATCATTCAGTGATGCAGCGAATGAGGTCATCACTACTTCCACTGCTGCAATAGTAGTTGAGGTGTCCACATCCAGACATGGTAGACTACTGGAACATGGTATTGGACATAGTTGTGAAGGGAGTTCATCCAGCAGACATCATTCACTTTCAGAGAGCACCCCCACTTCAAACTGGGGATGTGGAAGTGACTGTGCAAATCCAGGCAGAGGCAGGCTGCATTCCTGGGAATGATGACAATGAACTGATAACTCTACCATGCTTGACTCACATCTATCTGACATGCTAGGATGTAGTGCTAGCTCTGAGCTTGATTGTGTTCATGTAGACACACACACACACACACACACACACACACACACACACACACACACACACACACACACACACACACACACACACACACACACACACACACACACACTTGACAAAAACTGACCATACCAACCTACACACATGCAAGCTAGGAAATCCTTAATGTTGATTGAGATACATCTACTTTTGGTGGCCCTGAGATATTTCCTACTTTAGTGACTGTTCTTGTTTCTTACTCACACACACTCACTACTTTGGTGTCAGCCTTTGCCTTCTGCCCCCTCCACCCTCTGCAAATGATGATGATGACTGTTTCATGCCCTTTGATCATCTGGGTTTGAATTAGGGTTACATATATGTCTGATGCACAGAGCTGATTTGATAGCTGACTGTCTTTCTCAGTATGCTGATTGTATGCATATTTATGACATAAAAGGAATATGAACGTTTTTCTACCTACTCATTTTGGAAAGCTTTTTTCAGTTAGTATTGTAAGTCATACATTCAAACCACAGATATTTCATACCTGCTTATTGCTGTAATAGTGAACCTGTTGATATAATTGTCCTGTTGACTATTTTGTGTACAGTGGGTGAACGACCAGCTTGATGCCAGTTATTGTGTACAATGCACAGCTGTAGACTGAAGGTATCATTCTTATATGCTAATAATGCCATTATTGGGCACTTCACACAAGTTCTGATTGAATACATTTATGACTAACAGTATGCAGGTATATCATTTATATTTATTTTCTTACATATTTGTTCAAATACTACAGGTTCCATACCTACCTTGACATTACTACAGTTATGACTAATGTACTTTGGGGCTGTCTCTGTCTGATGCTATCCATGCACAGGAATTAGATGTGGAAGTAAAGATTGTGGACATCATTTGGCCTCGGTTTTAATATTTGTATGTGATTAGGTTGTTATGTGTATTTCTTCACTGGTGAGTGTGTGTGCATCTTTTTCCTCTTAGCTAGTGAGTGCGTCTGCTATCCTTTGCCTCTTAGCCAGGCAAGGGAAAATTGTGAATGCCTTTGTCTGCTGGCTCCCTCTGCAACTGGAGGTTCTTCCTCAGAATCCTTGTCTACATGTGCTGGAAGTGCTGCCCTGATTGTGGTCCAGGAATGTGTGGTTTTGGCCATTGTTGTTCCTGTTGCAGTTGTTTCCTTGAGATGATATTGTGCAACATGGCACAGACACTGAGAATTTCTGTGCAGGTTCATGGGTCAAACTGCAGGGTACCCCCTGATGTGTCTAGACAACGGAACAGTGGCTTCAGCATGCCAAACACATGCTGTATGGGTACCATTATATCTTTCTTCTGTGGGTGTGTGCATTTCAGAAGGGTGTCATGAACCACAGTTTGAGTGTATAATCTGCAGCACCCATTAGATGGTATTGTGCACCCCTAGCAAGTCTTGTATAAAGCTGAAAGGTGCGCAATATGTGTGAGTCATGGTAACTGCTTGAGTTACCTGCACCCACATTGAGGATGATCCCTCAGGCATTACAGACAACCTGGCAGTTGACAGACTGGAACCCCTTCCTGTTAATGCATGTCTTTCCCTGTTCACCAGGTGGGGCTTTTAATTCTATGTGAGTGCAGTCTGTGGTCCCCAAAACTTCAGGGAAGTGTGCTACTGTATAAAATCCCTGCATTGTTCTAGCTCTTCTCTGGTGTGCATGGAAATTAGATGTAATCACTTGCATGTTCTAACATAGAATTAAGACATTGGTTCAATATTCTGCAGTCTGAGGCCTGTGACATCCCTTGTATATCCCCTGTGGGTCTCTGGAATGTGCTAGTAGCTAATATTGTTTGTGCTACACATACTTTAGTTTCCAATGATATAGGTTCTTTTTAATATCTCCTGGGTCTGAGGTAGGGGGGCAGAGGTTGCAGAGTTGCTGTAAGTCTTTCCCTATCAGCCCTGTATTGCTGTAATATTTCAATATCATGCAGTCCGTGGTATGTTAAACATAGTCTGAACACCCTTCTCCTTGGATGAGGTCTGCCAGCAGTAGCAGCAGCATAGATTTGAGCCTGTTGCACATACACATGCAAGAGAGCAGCGCCAGCTCATAACATTGCTTTTTTGGCTGTATTCTAATAGGTTCTGAAGTTAATGGCAAAGAACTACACCAAGTCTACATGGTTACTTTATAGCTTCCTGAATGGAAGTCTCAATATGAATAAGTTTGCATTTCTGACCATTCAGTCTGTGACTCGCATTAACAAGTCTTGGAATATCAAGTGGTTAGTATGTGTAAGTCTGCTTCTGCATGCATGCACACTGTACATCGGCTTGTGAGTATGATGCAGACAATAGTTTTAGTAGTTTTATACATTATACAGTGCATAAAATTAATTTTATAAAGTTTTTAAAACAAAATTCATATTTATTTGAGCCTGTAATTTAGACTATTTTGCACTGAATATAGTCTAAAGACCTTTAGTTCATTGTAAATTCAGCATAAAAAGACCAGAAATAGAAAAGCACAAACCCCAGAATGCAATCATATTTTTATATAAATAAATGAATACGTATTGTCTTGGAAATTAGTAAATGAAAGCTCTTGTTGGGCATTGTAATATTATTCTAAATCTAAGGATTTTGAAAAACGGACATTAAAAACTGAAGAGCTGAAATAAATTTTTATTTGAAAGCAATATGTCAAATAGTATAAAAGGGTTTCAAAATCAGTCAGTATAATCAACTTTGGTGAAGCATAACATGTACAAGGAACATTTATCTTCTAGTCTTGATTGCAAAGAGAAAGAAGTGACATATTTACATTTCTTTATTACCTGCTTTTTATTATACCTGTCTGGGAAACCATGTCACAGCAACACATTATGAGAATTAAGTAATGTGTCTAATGATAGTGTGATGCTTGGAAAATACTTTCTTAGAACTTGGAGCAATTAAGGTTGAAGCACTTTAGGTATTACTAATAATCAGGTAGAGTATTTGGCATGTGGTGAATGCTTTCGTTTTATACCAAGTATAGAGACATGTTGCAGATGGGGTTGAAGAGGTTTCTGTGCCCTTGTAGGCCATCTGTACAAGGAAAATAAGCACTTTTTTAGATATTGCACAAGTAATTGTTTAGGCGTTTGTAATATTTATGGAAAGAAGCATACCTCTCAACTAATTTGGTCAAGAACATCCTCACCCCTCCACCTCCCCCAGTCAAAGAAACCATCATAAAAAACCTTTCCAAAGCAAACTTCAAACTACTTGCATCAGAAGTGGAAAGCTTCACTATCCGCTTGCAGAAGGATAATGAAATCCATGATGGAGAATCCAACACCAAGGGACTTAATATACATGTTCATGACTGCATGGACCATACTATCCCAAATGAAAGGGAATTCTAAAAAAGAAATATTTAATAAAAATATAATATAAAAAATTTTAAAACAAAAACCAAATTAATAAATCTCCCTATAAAGAAGGGAAGAAATACCCTAAAGTCAAATAGAATTTAAAAAATTTGGGAAGGGATGAGGTAATAAGTTTTTTGGGAGCATTTGATGGGGGAGGTTTTTGGTGGTTAAAAGGAAAAAAATTGAGCCCCTATTTTGGGGATTTGGTGGGTTTGAAATCCTTGGGGCCTTTACTATTCCAATTGGTCTTTTAAATTAATAGTTTCTTTTTAATAAGGTATTTTGCAATTTTTTAATTTCAGGGTTGTCTAAAATTTAAAGGGGGTTTAATCCCACTTTAAATTCCCCGGGCTCAGCTCAAGATATGTAAAAGAAGTCCTGAAAGGTGAATTAACTTTCCAAGGGGGGAAACTTTTGAACTTGAAGCCCAAAAAACCTTGACAGTTTCTTAAGAGGGAAATTTTTTTAATAAAAATGAAAAAATTTGGGGAAAAAAAAAACCCCAAAAATTTTTCGGAACATCTTCGGTAAATATTTCGGCTGTTTTCTTGTTCACGTTACATCTTGATAAAACACAGTACAAAATTACTTACTGGCATTGCACCTTTTTTGGGTTTTATAATAAACTCCCCCCTGGGCCCTTTAAACCCTTAGAAACTAAAGGCCATGGTCTGAAGATCCCAAGAAGCATAGTTGCGAATCTTGCCATTCACGTAATTCCCCGGGGTTTCCTGGGCCCCTCCTTTTGTAAACCAAAGAATACGGGACTGGGGGTTTCCCAACAGTTTACAGTCAATTTTTCTATAATTAATTCAAAACAGACCACCAAATCCCCCTTAATAACATGAATCAGGTTAAAAGGGCCTTTGGGTCAAAGGCTATCGAAAAAGGGTAGTAACCTAAAAAATTTCCAGGGACCCCCAAAGGGAATTTAACCCCGGGCACTGGAGGGGGACAAAGGGACCCTTTTTTTTCCCTTTTCCTAACCATAAAGGGTTTTTTGAAAATCTATGAGCCCCTTTCTTGACAAAGGGTAGCTTTCCAAGATTAGGAATTTTGGGGCCCCCTCTACCCTTCCCATGCCCTTTTATTGGGTACAAGGACCCTTAAAATGTACCTGGAAGGGTTTTCCCCAAGGGGGAGAGCCAACAGCTCTGGGTTTACTTTTTTAAGTTGGCAAGACCCCCTTGAACAATTCTCTGCTATTTTGGGGGTCTGTCTTTTAGAGGCCAGTAATCCTCTTTGTGAGGTACTTCTGTGGCCTTTCCAGCTGCTGCAGATGTCTTGTGAGGTACATTCCAAAAAGGGCATTGTACTCTATAATGGGTCTAATGAGTGACGAGTAGAGGGGAACAATGACCTCTTTTTTCCTGGATGAGACCCCTTTTATGATGAGGTGTGCCATGTAGAAGGACTTCCTGACTACTGTGGCGATGTGACTATCAAAGGAGACACTGCTGTCCACCTGGGTCCGAAGGTCTCTTATCACACCTTCAGTGTTAAGTAGATTGCTGCCTATGTGGTAGTTCAAGGGTACAGAGTTTTTACCAAAGGTGATGACACTGCACTTTTTGGCATTGAGCTTGAGGCCATGGCTCTGACACCAGGCATCTGTCTCAGTAAGGCCCTTCTGTAGGATGTCCACATCATTTGGGGACTTGACTATGGCTCCTAGTTTGCAGTCATCTGTGAACTTCGTTAGCCAGAGGCCTTATGTGTTAGCACGTACTTCAGAGAAGTAGATACCAAACAGGAAGGGTCCCAGGATGGAACCCTGTGGTACTCCACTTATCAATGCTTTGAGATCAGATTTGGAGTCTGCAACTTTTACAGTATGGGTTCTGTCAGTGAGCCAGTTGGCTACCCATCTTGTGACGTAGGGATTTATACCTAGTTTAGTGAGTTTAGCTATAATTCCAGAATGGGGGATGGTGTTGAACGCCTTGGCAAGGTCAAGATAGGCTGTGTGAACCACCTTACCCTCATCCATGGCTTTGGTGACTGCCTCAAAGAAGTCAATCAGGTTCAGGAGGCATGATCTGCCTTTCACAAACCCAAACTGAGTGGGATCCAGAGTTTGGAGGTTACCAGTGTCTTTATTTATGAGTTCCATGATGATACATTCCATGGCCTTGCAGACCAGGCTCATCAGGCTAATAGGTCGATAGTTCCCGGTATCAGTGGTGGCTCCCCCTTTGTGGAGTGGGATAACTGTTGCTGTGTGGCATTCAGTGGGCACAAAGCCTGATGCTAGGCTATTATTGAACACGGTGCTTAAATGGGGAGCCAGTTCATTCTGAAGTTCATGTAAAACGCAGCCTGGGATGTTGTCTGGTCCCATGGATGCTGTGTTTTTTGCTTTAGAGAGTGCAGCTTTTACCTGCGTAGTTGTGATTACAGGGACTCTGCATTCTTCCTGTATAGATATGGGCCCTTTAGAGGGTGAGAGAGGGGTAAAGTTAGCACTGAACCTATCTGTCAGGATGTTGGCAATATCAGTTGGTTCTGTAATTTTCCTGCCTTTGTGCTGTAACTCAGAGCAGATCTGGGTGTTGCCATCTAGATTCTTGACATAGCTATACAGTTTCTTCCTTCTGTTGTACAGTTTGTTTATGGCAAGGGACCACCAGACTGGCTTCCTTTTTTTGGAGGATAGCATCTTGGTTCTGTTTGGGATAGCACGATCCATGCACTCGTGTAAGTGTTTATAGAGTGCATTTGTGTAGGATTCAGCAGTTGTAACTGTATTGTCCATCTGCATGGGCGTCCTGAAGTTCACCACTTCTGTCTTAAGAAGCATGAAGTTGGCTTTGGATAAATTTTTTACTGTGGTTTCCTTAATGGGGATGGGGGCGGGATGTGGATATCAAGGGTGATAAGCTTATGGTCGGATCGGACCAACGAGGAGTTGACTTCAGGTGTGGAACACCGGTCACTCATGTTGGTAATGACTAGGTCTGGGATATTGTTGCCCCTGGTGGTGGTGTGGATAAGCTGATCTAGGGCATTGGAGTTTACGAATTCCAGAAAGTGTTGAGCTAAGGAGTTGGTACACGAATAGTTTTCCCAGTTAATGGTGGGGGTAGTTGAAGTCGCCCATTATTAGGGTGTTTGGTTGAACCCTAATATTTTCCAATACAAGAAAAGAGGAGTGGGAATCCTGGGGCATGGGGGGGATCTGTAGCAAGCTACAGTTTGGATTGCAGTTTTGTCCAGAGTTAGTTGCACTTGGATAACCTCGGATGTGTTATGCTGAGCAACTAGCCTGGAGGTGTGGATATCCTTAATGAATATGGACACACCTCCGCTTTTGATGTTTCAGTCCAGGTTACATGGCCGAAAAGTGTGGTATGAGTTATAGCCTGGTAGTGCAGGGGTGCTCTCTGGAGCCTTGAACCAGGTCTCAGTCACTGCACAGATATCGATGTTCTCCATTTCAAGGAGTGTCTCGAGTGAGTGCATTTTGAGATTTAGACTTCTAGCATTGAGTAGCATCACCCTCAGTTTTGCTTGCCTGTTCCTGTTATGGTGGTGAATTTGTTATTTGAACCCTGCCTAAAAAAGGCACTATAGGGGCAGCAAGAGCCTTAGCCAGTATCTGGAATGCCAGGGGTGATAGGTGCATGCCATCTGTGGCAAAGCATCATGGTCTGTCGACCATGTCATCCCAAGCAGACAGATACTGGATCCCCTTAGAATGACACCAGGAGCTTAGCCAATTGTTGAAGTCAATCATTTTGTCCTTTACTGCGGTATCATTCTGGACAATGGCAGAATGCTACTCAGGGCTAGGGTCATACCTGCCTGGGCTACAAGATCGGAGAGCTCT
Organism: Protopterus annectens; assembly: GCF_019279795.1. Taxonomy (NCBI): domain Eukaryota; kingdom Metazoa; phylum Chordata; order Ceratodontiformes; family Protopteridae; genus Protopterus; species Protopterus annectens. The sequence goes on from NC_056734.1 coordinate 200,606,524, forward strand.
TCCATGTCTCTTTTCATGTAGCCCAGGGAGGTACGTCTCAGGTCATTTACACCAACATGGACAATGACAGTATCATATTTGTATTGTTGTGGAGTGACCTGAGTGAATGGGTTATGTGGCGGATCCTGGCACCCGACAGGGAGCTGACAGTAACCTTCTCCTTGTTTAGCCTGGTGAGTGGGACATCAGTGTGCCTGACTATAGAGTCACCTATGACTAGTGTTTTGGGTACGTTGTTTTGCCTTATCGGCTGTGGTTGCGTGGCACACTGAGTCTGTGGGCTATGTGTCATTTGGGTTGTGTTGGGGGATGGAGGTTGCTTGCGTTTCTGCTTTGGAGGTCTCTGTTGCTTAGACAGATTATTATTGAGAGCCTCCGCAAATGTTTTTGTGTTACTATGTGTGGATTTTGGTGGTGTAGATTTAGTGAGACTATGTGATAAGTGTGGTGTGGTGCAAATGTTTACCTTCTCCTCATGACTGT
>NC_056734.1:200612006-200678512 GCF_019279795.1 Protopterus annectens
CAAACCCCCCCCCCCCTCACCACCTGCAGGGCCTATTACTATTCCAGGGGATTGTATAACTCCAATTATTACTGATACATTGGTTAATAAGGCTCTATCTAAAGCTAAAAACACTGCCTCCATGGGACCAGATGGTGTCCCAGGCTGTGTCATACGCAAGCTCCAAAATGAATTAATCCCACATCTGAATACCCTGTTCAGTCTCAGCCTCTCGACAGGATATGTGCCCATAGAATGGCGCACAGCAACGGTGGTTCTGCTGCACAAGGGTGGGCCCACAACTGACCCTGGGAACTACCGACCAATAAGCCTGACCAGTCTGATCTGTAAGGCAATGGAGCGAATCATTATGGAACTCATAAATGGAGAGATTGGGAACCTACAAACACTTGACCCCACACAGTTCGGCTTTGTCAAGGGCAGATCATGCCTCTTGGACCTGGTGGACTTCTTTGAGACAGTTACTCAGGCTATAGATAAGGGAAAGGAGGCACACATGACTTACCTTGACCTTGCTAAAGCATTTGACACCATTCCCCATTTGGGTATTATTGATAAACTCACCAACCTGGGCATAAACCCTTACGTCACAAGATGGATCACAAACTGGCTCTCAGACAGATCCCACAAAGTAAGAGTAGCAGGATCTATGTCCGTATCCAGACCAGTAACGAGCGGTGTGCCTCAGGGCTCTGTCCTGGGGCCTCTCCTGTTTGGCATATAATTCTCAGAAGTACAGACAAGCACTGAAGGGCTGTGGCTGACCAAGTTTGGGGATGACTGCAAACTGGGTGCTATAATAGAGTCTCCAGCCAACATGGATATCCTCCAGAAGGGCCTTAATGAGACTGATGCATGGTGTCAAAGCCATAGTCTCAAGCTAAATACCAAAAAAATGTGTAGTAATCCCCTTTGGAAAAAACAGAGTACCTGCGAACTACCACATAGGTGGTAACCCCCTGAAATCTGAAGAAGTAATAAAGGATCTAGGGACCCAAGTAGATAGTCAGCTTTCCTTTGATAACCATGTTGCCAAGGTGGTTAGAAAATCCTTCTATGTGACCCATCTGATCACAAAAGGGTACGCATCAAGATCTAAGGATGCAGTGGTGCCCCTCTACTCTTCCCTTATCAGGCCCATTATTGAGTACAATGCATCAATTGGAATGTACCTGGCCAGGCATCTCCAGCAGCTGGAGAGACCACAGAGGTACCTCACTAAGAGGATTACTGGCCTCAAACAGTTGCCCTATGCAACACGATTGAAAGAACTAAGGCTTTTCTCTGTTGCATACCACCTTCTCAGAGGCGATCTCTGTCTAACATACAGAGCCATATCCAACCCAGAACTGTTGAACATGCTCCATCTTAGCAAAGCCAAATCTACTCGATCTACATGCTCTAGGGACATAAACCTCAGCACAACAATGGATAGAACATGCTGGAGGGATAGATTCCCTTTGCAAAGACTTCCCTTGCTATGGACCAAGGTTCCGATCTACATAAGACAGAGCCCTTCACTATCACTCTTCAAGAGGAACCTTGACGAGTGGATGGGTAACAGAATGTTCACACCAGGCATCATACCAACAGCTCTACTAGATAGGGCCAAGGGTACTAGCTGCTAGATCAAGGGCCTAGAGAACTAACCAAAGGGGCAGTGAATACCGCACAACGTGGCTGGGCTAATATATGCCTTCGGGCAGATAGCCCAGTACCTACCTATGAACCTATGAACCTATAAGAATTCGGGACAAAGCCAAAATTAATGAAGGGACAAAGACCCCTAATCATGAACAACTTTGAAACATTGTTCTAACTCACTTGAAAAGCTAACAGAACAATGAGTTTTGCATCAACATATGTTTTCTAGAAAATAAGAAGTCTGAAAGTATAATGTCTGACATTACTGACTGACCAGAATATCAAAAGTTTTATGTGGGGCAGGGCAAATATATGAGACAAAATCATGGACATTCTTCAAAATCAGGGAATGTTGAGAGGTATGGTAGAAGAGAAGGCAGCAAGAACTCCAAACCAGTCCACGTTATAACATAACAGTTAAGAGAAAATGTATTAATGTAAAGCACTTTTCGTCCCGCAGATAGTTCTTGCTGCCTTCTCATTTTGTTCAGTTTGTCTGGGTCTTTTTGCATTTGAGTTATGGTAGAAGGCCATAATTAATAAATAAGTACCACTAGCCTTGTACTTATATCAGTAACTTTTCTCTCTTTGAATTCTATCAAATTTAATGTATATGTCAAGATTGCAGCACTCAGTCATGTTACCCTAGAGCCACCCATGGGATATGACTACAAATACTTCCTTAGGGGCTAGGTAATTACTTAATACCCTTTGAGCTCAGAGTTAATTCACCTGAAGTAGCCCAAACACATATACGAGCTTTCATAACCATGCAGACCATCAAGGTTACCGTGGTCATTAGCTTCTTGACTTAGCAGGCCACAATGCCACTAAACTTCCTTCTGGTTCTTTAATGTTGTGATGTGCCCCACCACACACTCACACACACACACACACACACACACACACACACACACACACACACACACACACACACACACACACACACACACACACACACACAAACAATGGAAGAGTAGATCTCAAACCATTTATAGTCCTTTTAAATGACTCTTTAGTACCTGGGCTGTTTAATGTAAATACTATGGTCCTGCACCTGCTCAATGTAGTGAGAAGCATTCAGTTCCACAAAGTGCTCTTGAAATTACAAATTCAACAACATCATTCTGCAACTTAAATTCCTTAAAACTGACTGCTCATGTGCCTGTATCATCAAAATATAATATTCACAAGAGTGGACACTTTATGGTTAAACAGAGCAGACTTTAAAATTAAAAAGTGGCTATCTTCTTATCCTATTAAATTATTATTTTCACTTTGAATTCACTGTACCTCACAGAAGAGTGATCACTAATTCACATAAAATGGTACTGTGTTGAAATTTTAAGATTCCAGTACAAGTCCTGAAACTCTGAAAAAGCAAGTAAAATCCCAGAATATAACAGCTAAGTGCAACATTTGCTGTTAAACTTAAAGGAGCTACATCCCATGCTCTGCTACTTAAATATATTAAACTTGAGGCTGGTGTATCTCAGAAAAAAGAAAATCCTTCAACAATATAACCACTTTTGATTTAGTGTGTATTTTTATTTGAAATAATATTGAAATTCTCACTATTCCTAGTGTCACTTTGGGTACTCTGTCAAAGAACTTGAACCCCATAAAAATACCATCCCAAATAAAATACAAATGCACTTCAAGTATTAACATATCAAGGTGGTAAGAACTAAGTATAAATATGCAAGTGATGCCTCAAGCACTAAAGTTTGATTCATAGATTTATAGGTAAGCATTAGGGTAACTACCCTTTTAGGCCATTTCAAGCCTTGGAAATTTCCTTTTTGTGCTTGAAGTAATGGTTTAATAAAAATGTTTCTTGTTTAAAAAAAAAGAAATAACCTATCACATTTGGTTATAGATTGACCTTACCCATCCCATGGTCGATAATTATACATTACCCCTCATAAGAATAACTGGGATCATACCACAGATAATTTGAGGGGGCTCATGCATGGGATAAAGCATTTAAGAGCTGCCTCTGTCCATTAGCAGTACGGTGAGCAGCCCTGGGGTAAATTTTCTGCTTCCCATCCATAGATTTAAGTTGCATTTAAATATGCACAGGGATGAGCTTTGTTTTATGTGGATGAGGAGTCTGTTCCAGAGCAGTTGTATCCTCTGTGAGGTATAACTGTCCCTCCAAACTGTTCTCTTGAGGTTGCATGAGAGGTTTAGATCCCTAGACTGAGAATTTATGATGACATTTCACTTTCTGATGGCAGTAAATATATCAGTATTGGGTCAGAGGATGCCTTGTATGCAGACACAGGTCACCTGTTAGCAGTCTGTAGAATACTGAGCACAGTGATATATTTGAGTCGGTCTATGTAGGACATGTTGCTAAGGCCTTACATCCTTTTAGTAAGATATCTATGTGGACATTCCAGTTGTTGCATGTGTCTGGATACATACATGCCAAAGGGGGCATTATATTCAATGACTGACCTAATGAGGGGTGAGTAAAGGGGACAGTTACATTCCTAGATCTAGACTCAATCCCTTTATTTATAAGCTGTGGAATATAGAAGGACTTTGTTAAAAAAATGGACACATGTTGGTCAAAAGTTAGGTCACTGTTCAAATAAGTTTCCAATTCTCAAACAACAGGGTCATATCTTATGGGTGTATTGTTTATGTGGCAGCTCCTGGTAGAGATTTCCCAAATTATACTGTAATGCATTTTTTGGCATTTAGTTTCAGTCCACGATTTTATCACCAGTCATTTATTTGGGACAAACCTTCCTGCAAGATGTCTACGTCATTTGGGGATTCAATGAGTGCTCCTAGCTTGCAGTCATTTGCAAACTTAGTCAGCCAGAACCATTTGGAATTGGCTTTTACTTCAGAGAAGTAGATGCCAAACGTGAGATATCCCAGCACAGAACTGTGGGGGAACCTATTGGTGACTGGTATCTTTGTGGAGGTAACTTCTTCTATTTTTATTTCCTGCATCCTATTTGTGAACCAGTTGGCAATCCAGTGGGTGACATAGGAGTTTATTTCCAGTTTATTTAGCTTTTCTACTATACCTGACTGGGTACTTCTGTCAAAAGCTTTGGTTAGGTCGATGTATGTGGTGTGTACCACTATGCCTTCATTCATTGCTTTTGTCTCCTTTTCAAAAAAATCCACCAGGCTGAGTAAGCATGACCTGCTCTTGATGAATCCAGACTGAGATGGGTCCAGTGTTTGGAGGTTCCCTATGTCCTGATTGATTACTTCCATGATAAGTCTTTCCATGGCTTTGCATATGAGGCTGTTCCAGGCCAGTCAATTCAGAGCTAAGGGTCCAAGAACTGCTGTGATCTTTTAAGTTGACTGGTTTCATAGCTCTGCTCCATGTGGAAATATTTGCTGTGACAATACGGTTTCAACTGAAAATATTTGTAGTTTTCTGTACTTGTTAAATGTAAATAATTGTTGTGTGTATGCTTCCTAAACCTATTCTACCAGTATACACTCTGTAAAATCATGTAGAAAAATCTTAGCATGGAGCTTTTCTTCCCAGGCCTCTGCTGAAAAATGACAGCTTGTCCAGTCAGACTTTCCCTGTAAACAAATGTAAAATAAAAATAAATAAATAATATAATAGTTCCATTATATAAAGAAAGAAAGAAAGATAAGCGGTTTCATTTCTTGATCTGAATTTAAATTCATTTTAGTAGTTTGTATCTGTTTTAGCTAATGTCTTTAAGCCTATACTAGTAAATTAGTGCATAGTTACACAGCATGTTGCTGTTTAAATGGTCTAACTGCTGGTATTAAACCCTAGTTTAATTCCTATATGCTGAGGTATGTCAAACTAGTTCAGGACTAGCCTTTGAATTAAGGCAGTTCCAGGTCAGTCATCTCAGAGCTAAGGGTCTATATGTTTCTCCTTCTCACCCAACCTGTTGTAGTTGTGTCCTTAAACCAGTGTATCTGTTCTTGCCTGTCCCTTATGATAATTTGACAACATAATTCCCTCCCTCTTCCTGTTTATTGGCTGTTGACAATAAACACATAAGTATTGTTTTGCAAAGTATCTCCCCTTAAACTTCTCACCAGACTAAAAGAACTTTGATAAGATTTCTTGCTATTGAGTGTACTGAAACTGCTCATACTGATTTTAGTATTAAATTAACTTGTTTCTTCTTACTACAATTAGTTTACTGTTTCTTGCCGGAGGCAGAGAAAGTTTCCAGGCTAGTTGTTCTGTATTGAACTTTAAATACTCAATAGCAAGTTCACCCAAACATTATCCTAAAACCAAACTCAAAGTAGTTATAGTTACCCCTGCCCCTAGAGTAATTTCTGTCAGTATTATGGGCCAGCACTTCTCTACAACTTCCTCCAGCTTGATTGAGATGGGTAGCTTTAAACAATGTAAGAACTGCTTCACGTTGCCTGATGATCATCTATTACTCAAACAACATAGCACATTGTGTGAGAGATGTACATATACAATGTCCTTGGAGGGAAAAAATCTCACAAACAGTAAACTCAGACATCAAAATCATCAGCGGTGCACCACACAGGCCAGCACAATACACATAATCCATCATATGCTGAGGTTCTAAAGATTAAATTGCCTGAACCTCAAAAACCTCCAAAAACAACACAAGCACAAAGCACACTCAGCAAGTTAAGCATACCTCCTCACATAGAAAAAGGAGTCCCAAAGTCACAGATGCTAAACCCATAAGCCAGGCATCAACCCATCCAAACATTCTTATTATAGGTGATTCCATTTAAGACATACAGATGTATCTCTTATTAGGCTGAGTAAGGAAAGCGGGATGGTTAGTTGCAAGTTGGGTGCCAGGATCTTTCAGACCACACATGCATTGACGTCCATGACTAACAAATATCATTATGACTCTGTTGTATTTCATGCCGGTGTCAAATGACTTGAGGTATACCTCCTGGACTATATGAGGAGAGGGATGATGAAGCTGTCAGACTATACGCCCAAGGCAGGTATGAGCCTAACATTGAGCAGCATTCTACTTTCTTCAAGGAAAATGCTACGATATGAGTAAAAAATAATTGACTTCAATTATTGGCTTCATTTTTGATGTCATTCAAAGAGGGTCCAATATTTGTCGGCCTAGGAGGATATGATCAACAGACCGCCCTGTCTGCTGGAGATGGCCTGTATCTGTCCCCTCCTGTTTTCGATTATTGGCAAAGACATTGTCCACCCCTATACTGCTTTTTTTCAGGGAATGCCAACCTGATAAACTTACCAACATAATGAAACAATCAAAGGAAAATACGAAGGTGTTACTGATCAATGCGAGGAACCGAAATAAGAAATTTCACTCCCCACAAGCCCTTTTCACCCTGGAGGGCATTGATGTCTGTGTAGTAACTGAGACTTGGTCATTTCCTGTATCTCAGAATGCAAATAGCTTGGCCATGTCCTTGATTCCTCACTTACATTTTCTACTGATAATGACAAAGTCACTGCTGAAGTCCTCTCCCCTCCATTAACTGGAATACAAACTTCCATGCTACCCCTTTACTCAGCCTTCAATACCCAAAGGTGTGAGACTGCTGAATATAAAATATGCAGGGTCACCCTTCTTGCTGACAGTCAAGCTCACAATTACAGCCTAATACAAAAACTAAAACTGAAATATTAATCTATCTAATGGGGAAGTGAACAAAATCTTAAATGCAGGCTATTGCATACTACTGAAAAAGAAACTACCCATCAAAGCTCAGGCATAATCCTTAAGAAATACTCAAGAAGAATTTCTCACTCTAATTATACATTCTTTTAAAACATACATTGGTGAAAGTGCATTTTTCCATCTAGGATCAGGCATATGGAATGAGCTTCTATCAGAGAATAAGAGATCTAGAATCATTTGATGAATTCAAACAACCCTCTCTGAATATCTGCACAGTGAAGATACATGTAAATGCTTTGTGGAGAGTAATTAACTGCATAGTCCGTTCTCTCTCTGCCTTTAGCCAGTGGGCAAGCCTTCTTGCTAGGTTTACCGGAGCACTGTATGTGCCATTTGATAGGTCTAAGGATAATTTATCACTCTTGATATAATACACCACTGTTTTGTATATGAATATACTGTATTTTTGTTTAGCTAATCTTTAAATGAATTTTCACTATTCTCTGTTTGTAATGTCTGTTTTGGGTCTTGGCTGAAAAGTGTCTTCAAACCAGCTTACTTATTAAGTTATCAATTATGTTGTTTGTCAGACTGAACTTTTTCATAGCGTCAGTTATAATATAGCTTTCTCTATGACAGAAGAAACAACTAACTACAGAATTTTTCAGTATTCTCTTTGGTGGAAAATGAAGTAGATTCATTACAAGGAGATGCATTCATTTCTAGTAATAGAATATGCAGTTGTAAGAGATGATTCAAGCTTTCTTTTGTCTTCTTGAAAAAATACTTTCATACCATTTCAGCAACTAGATAAGACACATAGATAGTCTCATGTGCATCTTTTGAATTGTTGGAAATGCTTGGCTTCAAGGAAAATATTTATGGTATTTTGATCTTTACACAATATCTTATACCAAGTTTGACTTTTCATTTTCTGTCAGTATGCTTAATAGCACAATACCAGCAGTTTACTGAATACAAGTAAAGATGTGATACATAGCAGCATGCTTAATTGAGTATGTGTGAGTTTTAAAACTAACATTATTATCTTATTTCTGATTATCCTCTTCTTGTGCAGCACTAGCTTGGCTTCTTAACAAGTGTTTTCCTTTTAAATACATAAAGTGTGGCACTTTTTTGTTCATTTATCTGGTTATCCTGGACAGTTAAGGCCCATTGTAGTTGACAGATCAGTGGAGTAAAAACCCACACTGATCTGTATGAGATGCATAGAAGATAAAAAGCCATAATGCAAGTATTATTGTAATACAGTAAAATACTTATACAGTAGCAGATTTTGACTAAAATACTTTGTCCTTATTACTAAAAAAGCACAGTGGGTAAAGGATTTAGGAAAAAAAGAGTTTAACAAAAATGATATATTTATCGAAAGGCACAAAATACGTCAAATTATTGTGGTGACTAGGTTTAGTCCTTATTATGACAAATAGAAGATAGTAATGAATGTTACTGATAGATCAGCCATGACATCAAATTAGCTACTTGATAAGTAAAATATTCTGAAAGAAAGCAAAAGTTTACAAATATTTAGTAGGATCTTATTTACAAATACATTTATTATTTCAGGTGAGGTATGAATGGACTAACTTCATGTGGAATTATGGTTGCTAGAACCCCCACCCCCATTTTGTCAAACAGATTTTGAATAATTTAAGAATTTTTTTACTTTTGCTTTTTTTTCTTACCACAAGAGGGTGAGAATGAGGTACCCAATTAAGATCTCAGGTTCAAAAAAATGTCACAAATGAAAAACCCATACTGTATTAGGGAAAATCTATCCCCACACACATGAATCTTCTACTAAATTCCTGAATCACGTAAGCACTATTTAAACTAATATGACACAAGGTATAGAAGGAAATATTTCCTTGCTCATCTTAATAGATTGCAAGCTAAGCTTGTACTTAGTGAAGCTTCTTTCTGCTGAATTAGAGCTGCAGTAATACAGTATTAAGGTATAATGCATAATTGTCCTGGTCCCCTTCAATAACACACATCACACCAAATGACATTTGACGACCTTTATTAAATTTCCATAACATAGCTTTGATCACCAACTTTATTACAACTATTCATGATATAATTGATTCTAAATACCGTATAACATCCTTGTAATGTTAAACAGGGCAGCATACCTACTCACCCTGCCCCAGTAAGCAGCATCCATACCTCTGCTCATTTACTTTACTTATGAAGCAGCGCCCCTCTCACTTCATACACCATTCATTATAATGTTAATCAGGGCAGCGTACCTACTCACCCTGCCTAACAAGCAGGGTCCATACCTCTGCTCACTTACTTTACTTATGAAGCAGCGTCCCAACTCACTTCATACACCATCCATTGAATTACCTTCCACCAAGTAAGCACCATCCTTACCTCAGCTTGCTTATCTATTCAGCAAGCTTCCTCCAACTACTCATTTCCTTTCCCCAGATCCTTGAAATGAACATCCAGACATCAGAGGGGGAACAGAAGGGGGCAAGCCTATCCCTCTTTTCTGCCAACCAGCCTGACCAGGCTGTTTCCCCCCTCCATTCTACCCCCAAAATTGCTCAACCCACTACTTTCCATAAAGGGAAGGGTTAAGCCAAACATCATTTGGTGTACCCATCATCTGTAAAGCACCTGAGAATCCTGTCATAAACCTGCCTCGCCATACCATCACTGAAACAGACCCTAATGAAACTACCTAAAGTAGAATTACCGTGACCACACTGTACCACCAGAACATCCATGAAGAGAATACATACCCTTTTATCCCACTTCCTTCAAAGTTGAAAACATGACACAACCTGAACATATTGACTACCTGTAACCACAACAAAACCACAAGCTGTAACCTCTTGAAACCAAATTGACACCCAAACCCTACCAGAACACCCATGAAGAGAATACATACCCTTTTATCCCACTTCCTTCAAAGCTGAAAACATGGCACAACCTGAACAGATTGACTACCTGTAACCACAACAAAACCACAAGATGTAATCTCTTGAAACCAAATTGACACCCAAACCCTACCAGAGCACCCATGAAGAGAATACATACCCGTTTATCCCACTTCCTTCAAAGCTGAAAACATGACACAAACTGAACAGATTGACTACCTGTAACCACAACAAAACCTCAAAATGTAACCCCTTGAACCCAAATTGACACCCAGACCAAACTAGTATCAAGTCTCACACATTTTAATCCCTGTTTGTCCCTGGCCTCTCCCCTCGAAAGCTCTCTTTCTTCATATTACCTATCCCAGTAGAAAGTAATTAAGACCTGTTTTACAACTGCCTTATCCTGCAACCAAGCTTCCTTTAAACCTTCTAACTCCCCCATAACAGCACCCATCTCCTACAACTACCCCAACACAGCCATCTACCTATCAAGCTTCATAAAACCCTATCTACAAAATTCAGCCAACCCCAAGTGAACTGCCTCTTGTGCTATTCTGTAAACCTTAAACTGGTATGTAACCTTAACACTAACTGCTCAAGAAACAATTTCATCCCCCCCAAAGATATCACTCATGAGGAACAAACTCCAGCATTCTGTCCAACACCTCATTGGCCCCCCCCGCATATGCTTTAAACAACTGGCTTAGTGAATACAACCACCCCAAGGTTCCCAGAAAGCAAGGATTGAACTTCACTGACTTGAAAAAACATATGGCTGTAGCTGAATAAGTTTCCGTGCTCATGAATATCGTGACTCTGCACATCCCGTGGTATCCCCACACTCCCCATAAACCATCCCCAAGTTTTCCCTTCACCCCCGCTACCTACCTCTTCCTTGCTTGCACCCTATACCAATGCAATAATCCACTCCTACTAATCAAACACAGAGCTCTAACATACCTTACTAAGGTGATTACTCAGACCTTCCTTATACCCCATTCCAGTGGCAACATCTGTCCTATAAAAACCTTACCTTTCAAATCCCCTTTCAAGCCTCCACAAGCCTTCTATGCTTCAACAATCTGCACTTCAACAATTTCCGTCAGTGACTGTTACCAGTTTTTGCTCCCCCATGTATAACCTCCTTTCTCGCCACTGCTTCCATCATCTATAGATTCACTGTGTATCACCACAACTGGCACTTGTCACACCATCATCTAGAAAGAAAAGGAGAAAAGTAAGCCCTCTAATATGCAAAGAGAAAGCTCCACCTTATACCCACCTATTCCAAAGTACCACCACGATGTTCCAACACCCCATCTGCAAGAAAGAAAAAAGACATGTAAATCATCCAATACACAACACAAATTCCAGGACATCTTCAAGGACAACCTATCCTGCCAACCCTGGAAGGAATGTACCACCACCACTCACATCTATGACAAAGCAGCCATAACTGAAGATATGCTTCCAATGACCTTATCAAATACCCAAGATAACTAACTACCAGCCGAGTATGAGTAGCATTCTGCCATCATCCAGAATGATACTGCAGTACAAGGACAAAATGATTGACTTCAACAATTGGCTAAGCTTCTGGTGTCATTCTAGGGGGATCCAGTATCTGTCTGCTTGGGATGACATAATCGACAGACCATGATGCTTTGCCACAGATGGCCTGCACCTGTTGCCCCAGGGATTCTGGATACTGGCTAAGGCTCTTGCTGCCCCATAGTGCCTTGTTTAGGCAGGGTTCAAATAACAAATTCATCACCATAACAGGAACAGGCAAGCAAAAACTTAGGGTAATACTACTCCATGCTAGAAGTCTAAATCTCAAAATGCACTCACTCAAGGCACTCCTTAAAATGGAGAACATCGATATCTGTGCAGTGACTGAGACCTGGTTCAAGGCTCCAGAGGGCAACCCTGCACTACCAGGTTATAACTCATACCACACTTTTCGACCATATAACCTGGACCGAAACACCAAAGGCAGAGGTGTGTCCATATTCATTAAGGATATCCACACCTCCAGGCTAGTTGCTCAACATAATGCATCCGAGGTTATCAAAGTGCAACTAACTCTGGGCAAAACTGCAATCCAAATTGTAGCTTGCTACAGATCCCCCACCATGCCCAGGATTCCCACTCCTCTTTTCTTGATGTACTGGAAAATATTAGGGTTCAACCAAACACATTAATAATGGGCGACTTCAACTATCCCACGATTAACTGGGAAAACTAGTAGTGTACCATCTCTTTAGCTCAACGCTTTCTGGAATTCATAAACTCCAATGCCCTAGATCAACTTATCCACACCCCCACCAGGCGCAACAATATCCTAGACCTAGTCATTACCAGCATGAGTGACCGGTGTTCCACACCTGAAGTCAACTCCTCGTTGGTCCGATCCGACCATAAGCTTATCACCCTTGATATCCACATCCCGTCACCACCCCCCATTAAGGAAACCACAGTAAAACAATTTCTCCAAAGCCAACTTCATGCTTCTTAAGACAGAAGTGGTGAACTTCATGACACCCATGCAGATGGACAATACAGCTACAATGACTGAATCCTACACAAATGCACTCTATAAGCACTTACACAAGTACTTGGATCGTGCTATCCCAAACAGAACCAAGATGCTATCCTCCAAAAAAAGGAAGCCAATCTGGTGGTCCCCTGCCATAAACAAACTGTACAACAGAAGGAAGAAACTGTTGCAAAAGAGAGTAAAATCCCATGAGTGGAGGAACTCCCTGGTCAGCCTCAGTAAGAAGCTGAGATCCCTTATAAGATACTCCAAAGCTAGCTACGAAAACAAAATCACCAATAAATCCAAGGACAGCCACAAAGCATTCTATAGCTATGTCAAGAATCTAGATGGCAACACCCAGATCTGCTCTGAGTTACAGCACAAAGGCACGGAAATTACAGAACCAATTGATATTGCCAACATCCTGGCAGATAGGTTCAGTGCTAACTTTACCCCCCTCTCACCCTCTAAAGGGCCCATATCTATACAGGAAGAATGCAGAGTCCCTGTAATCACAACTAAGCAGGTAAAAGCTGCACTCTCTAAAGCCAAAAACACAGCATGCATGGGACTGGACAACATCCCAGGTTGTATTTTACACGAACTTCAGAATGAACTGGCTCCCCACTTAAGCACCATGTTCAATAATAGCCTTGCATCAGGCTTTGTGCCCACTGAATAGCACACAGCAACAGTTATCCCACTCCACAAAGGGGGAGCCACCACTGATCTAGGGAACTATCGACCTATTAGCCTAACAAGCCTGGTCTGCAAGGCCATGGAACGTATCATCATGGAACTCATAAACAAAGACATTGGTAACCTCCAAACTCTGGATCCCACCTGGTTCTGGTTTGTGAAAGGCAGATCATGCCTCCTGAACCTGATCGACTTCTTTGAGGCAGTCACCAAAGCCATGGATGAGGGTAAGGTGGTTCACACAGCCTATCTTGACCTTGCCAAGGCTTTCAACACCATCCCTCATTCTGGAATTATAGCTAAACTCACTAAACTAGGTATAAATTCCTACATCACAAGATGGGTTGCCAACTGGCTCACTGACAGAACCCACACTGTAAAAGTTGCAGACTCCAAATCTGACCTCAAAGCAGTGACAAGTGGAGTACCACAGAATTCCATCCATAGACCTCTCCTGTTTGGTATTTACTTCTCTGAAGTACAGGCTAATACAGAAGGCCTCTGGCTAATGAAGTTCACAGATGACTGCAAACTAGGAGCCATAGACAAGTCCACAAATGATGTGGACATCCTACAGAAGGGCCTCACTGAGACAGAAGCTTGGTGTCAGAGCCATGGCCTCAAGCTCAATACCAAAAAGTGCAGTGTCATCCCCTTTGGTAAAAACTCTGTACCTATGAACTACTATATAGGCAGCAATCTACTTAACACCGAATGCGTGATAAGAGACCTTGGGACCCAGGTGGACAATAGTCTCTCCTTTGATAGTTACATCACCACAGTAGTCAGGAAGTCCTTCTACATGGCACACCTCATCATACAAGGGTTCTCATCCAGGAAAAAAGAGGTCATTGTTCCCCTCTACTCAACACTCATTAGACCCATTATAGAGTACAAAGCCCCTTTTGGAATGTACCTCACAAGACATCTGCAGCAGCTGGAAAGGCCACAGAAGTACCTCACAAAGAGGATTACTGGCCTCAAACAAATGCCCTACATTGACTGCCTCAAAAAATCCAGCTTTACTCTGTAGCATATCGCCTACTCTGAGGTGATCTCTGCTTAACATATAAAGCTATGTCAAACACAGAGCTGTTGGACATGCTACACCTAAAGAACTCCCAATCCCACTGAGCTACACGTTCTAGGGACCTAAACCTTGTCACCACAATAAACAGGACATGCTGGAGGGATAGATTCCTGTCCCAGTGACTTCTTATACTCTGGAACAAGCTACCCATCTATGTCAAGCAAAGTTCTTCATTAGCACTCTTCAAGAAAAATTTGATGAATGGATGGGAAATACACCCCGGGGATCACTTCTGTGTCTCTGCTCGACAGTGGCACAGGAAAATAACTTTCTTGGGTGGCGTAAGCTATGGAACCTTGCTGGCTAGGCTTATGTAAGCCCTTCGGCTGATAGCCTAGTACCTACCTATGAACCTATGAACCTATGAACTGATTGATAGGAGTAATGGAAGAGGTTCAACTGAGAAAAGTGCCAAGATAAAATTGAATAATTGTAAACTTGGTTTGCTGTAGAGGCATATGAAGACCCGACAGCTGTTTCTTGGAAAAAAGGCACCCTAGTACAGGCTATACTATAACCATGAGACTCACCTCTCTTTGGAATAAAGTGTTCTAATTTATTAGAAGCAGAAGGAGAGTAATAGCAATTTGTTTTACCCCAGATAAGACAGACATATTTGTTGTAATCTGAAAACCTTTTGTTCCTAGAAATGAACTAGGGTGCAAGGCAGATCATGCTTACTGGAACACTCATATGTAGAAATGCCTATGTTCATACACATTTGTTTTTAAACAATTTATTGGTAGGTATTACTTGTTTTATTCCATGTTCAGTTATAAAACTGAATGATATGGTACCAGTTATCGTCAGATCATCATGGACTCCAAAATCCTGAAAATACATTCCTTCATTATTCAAGGCAAAACCATTTTGTATAAATTTGCAACATTAAGACTGATATGGCAACAATTCAGCTGGGGCTTCAGGGAAGGAAATATGGAATCATGCTGAATTGCATTACTATTTCTGTCAGGCAAATTATGACAACTAATTTATAATACCTGAGAAAGAGAAAAAGTTGCTACATGAAGAAATACACATCATATAATAGGTGCATTTTATTTCAGAAAGATTAACTGATGCATAAAATAGATATCTTAACACTGAAAGTAAGGAAATCAGATGTTAACATTTTTGTAAAATAGACATCGTGTATTGCTTTAATTGTTCCCACTTTGCAGTGACCTCAGCCTTACTGAATATATGCTGAAAGCAATTTACCACCCATGACTTAGTCCTGTTTGTGGCCAGTTCATCAGAGAGGCCAAGTTGCTCCTCTTGCCATTGAATTATATACTGCATTTTTTGTTTCTTTGTTTGCGATGCCACAAGCAACTTCCGAATTATATACTGCATATATTTTTTTGAGATGCCACAAGCACTTCCGAAGGGTATTATGAAGTGTAACTCAAATGTACCTCACCATTCTTCAACATCCATCCACAACGATTCACCACAATGAACCAGCAAGCAACAATTGCCTGAAAACAGACCATAACTATAAGGCATCATCTACGAAAATCTTTACAGTTGAGAGGTATGCCTCCAATTACCTCAGAAAGTCAACATGCATACTGTTGAACTTTCAGCTCCACCTCGCTAACTCCTAAAGCCAGACCCCTTGCGTGTGTGTTTGAGTGAAAAGAACATTAACGGCACAGACCTAGCTCTGCACTGATCATGCGTAGTGGTATTAAAACTTGGTCAGCCCGTGAAAAGCCATCATCGGCCCCCTTCTGTGGAAAATACTCTGTATGTGGCACCACCTACTGGCCTCAAAGAGGCAGTCCATTCCCATCAGATCCCAACCTCCCGGACTCACCGCCCACAATCCTCCGATCCCGAATTTTAATCACCACCACTGACAAAATGAAGGGGAACACTGATTACAAACCATGCACAACTCCCTCACACTGACCAACTCCAATCTGCACCATAGACCCTGATGAAACCACCGAAATACGTGGTGCACAGCAGTCTCAATGACCAGAAACACGCAGAACAAAGGAAAGGACCGCATCGCTGTCAGCGCACAAAAAGCCCAAACTCCCTCCATCGTGCCCACAGGTCCTCTCGGATGCAAATCCGCCATCCAGCAGCCCAAGCCAAGCAACAACCATGGCCCAAGCCAGAACACAACCCAATACCCGAGGGAACACCAGGCCCACGCAACCACCTCCAACAGCCACCGGCAAGCCCGATAACCAACGCCACCATTTCAATTGGGCCACAAACTCAACCACTCAGCACCCACAACCTCCCTGCCATCCCAAATATGCCCTTCCTTAGCCACCAACGAAGCATCAACTCCCAATTCAACATCATCATACATAGCTTAAAAAAAACCCTAACCTTTTCCACACTGACCGTAAACTACAAAGCATGGCAAAGGCCACTGCACAAGTGCACAGCCCCAGTGCAAGCCCCCCCCCCCCCCCCCAGCAAAGCATCATTCACAAACCAGACCCAAAAGCAAACCAATAGAACTCTCAGGGCTAGGCCACCACATGGCCCCAAGAAAGAAAACAATGGGCTCGCAAACTCTGGTAACCCGAAGCAAACAGTGAAACATGCCATCAATGAAGAACAAAGGGTCATTCTGGTAAACGTCATTCATATATCTTCCTTTTTTTTTTTTTAATATATATATATAATTAATCCCTGGAAAACCTCCCTTTATATGAAATTAACGACACCACCAGCCATCCATCCGCAACCAAAGCCAGCCAAAATAATTAAATAATAATAAATAAATAATATATCCCACCCCACAAGTCCTCCAAGGCCTACCTTCACCAGGCCAGCCCCAGGTCGTCATGGACGTATCACCTGCAGTAGCAAGTTCATGCCAATGTGTGGTTGCTTAGCCCAACTACACTAGCCTAAACCTCTTAAGCCACTCCCCATCATTATCTCATTTTCTCCCAACCATCTCTACCACTACTTCACCCTTTCAGCTCCCCAACCCACTTAACTCCCCCTAAATATTAACCTAACCTCCCCCACCCATGAAGATGTCCTGGGACAACTTAGTTTGTTGCCAAACTTCATCTATGCATGTATGATGCTACAAAAGGATATATTTCTTTAGTGAATCATCTTGTTATCAATATGGCAACACATTCTCAATAGGAAAAATATGTAGATTTTATCCAAACAATTTCAAGTGTATATTTCATCCAAAACTACTTAGGTGCCTTTTTCCCCTTTGTAAATTCTGATTGTTTCCACGTTTCTAGTTGTAAAAAACAGGCAGATGGTAAGATTACTATGAGTCCATGCACTTAGGCAACTAACCAATACTGAAGTTGCAGATAATGCATAGAGGAGGTGCTTTTCTTTTAGTCATCATAAGATAGCCATAGTGTGAATGGAAGACACATGTGACCATTGTATCATGACTATTGCATTATAAACTGAATATATTCATGTGGATACATATTGAGATAGGACAAAATTAAAACTGTGAAATCCATTGACAGTCCAGCACCATGATTACAGAGTTGAGGATGTGCACAGGTATGCTGATCACAGTGTTTGTGTCTTTGCAAATTGTCTATGGTCCTGGAGGTGGCAGAGAGGCAGTGTAGTCCATTGACTTCAACTGAACTGGACATATCCGTACACATAGGTTGGAAATATAATGGGAGACAATGGTGCACATACTTATGGTGTTGTACAGATGGATACATTTTTTAAAGGAATATACAAACTTTGATTAAGACAATGCCAACATTGCTGATTCTCTTTTATGGGTTAATCAATACCTCAAGATTTGCAAATACATCTCGTCACAAAAATCAGCTTGAAATCAACTGACAAGCAGATGTGTTAAAATATTTTCTTTTCATCTTCAATTTAGATCCCCACAGAGATGAGCAACATCATACATGGGTCATTTGGAAAATCTACATAATTCAGTTCATGCATTTATGAGCCTCACTTTCTGAACTTTTTTTCTGATTCATCCCCAGCTAACTTTGGTCAAAATAAAATCACATGGCTCCAAAGCTACCTTAACAGCAGAACATTCCATGTATTTGCGAAAGCTTAGTTGTCTAATACTGGAATCCTAAACAATAGAGTCCCTTCAAGGTTCTGTTTTAGGACCCTCACTGCTTTCGCTCTTCAGTAATTGACCTGCTCAATGATTTCCCTAAGATTTACCTTATTATTTTTATTGATGACATAACTTTATTTCAAGCAAATAAATGCCCCACTTTCCTTCACTGTTGATATCAGCAGTCGTTATAAAACTATGTCAGTGGGCAAACCAAAATAAAATTATAATTAACCAGAAAAGCACCAACATTATACTTTTTTCCAGTACAGAAAAAGCTATGAACCTGCCTAGCATTACCATTACAGATACCCAGGGAAATGCTATTCCCTATGGGACTGAGTACAAATATCTGTGAATAACAATCGATCAATCCATTACCTTCACCATTCATACTGACAACTCCATTAGTAAAGTTCTCACACAACTTCTGCTCTGCTACAAAATCTCCCACCTACTGTCTTGTACATCCAGTAGGGAGATATCAAGAGGCATCATATGTATCCATATAAAGTTATGGAGAACATTCTGGAGACAGTGTAACCACAAAATTAAAATCAAAAGTGCCAACTAAAACGTTAACCAATCAGCAATGTGTAACTTTTAATGCTGAAGTGCTCTCCTTTTAGGTAATTGCTTAATGCTGGCACTTTTATTATTATCTTGGGCAACCAAAAACATTTAACATACCAATTCACTGACGTTCTTTGACTTCCATTACATTGTTTATATCTTTATTTATTTATTTATTTATCATTTATTAACTGAGAAAGTCCAACTTGGAATGAAGCCAATTTTCAGCAGAGGACCAGGAGGAAATGCTCCAGATGCATGTCTTTGTAACGTGGGAGGAAACTGGAGCACCCAAAAGAAACCCAGATGAACGCAGGGAGGACAGGCAGACTCTGCACAGAAGGCACTCCAACCGAGAATTGAACTGGAGAGCCTCTTGCTGGGAGCAACAATGCTACTGCTGCACCACCGCATCATCCAGTGGTGCATATCTCCACAGGTAAGGTATTTTCAACCTTCTGTTTTCTAACAGTGTAAGAGTGCTTGCAAAACAATTTGTGAAGGCTCTGGTTAGTTTAGCTACATAGAAGGCTTCATGTTGACATAATTAGCTGAATACAGAATTACATTTGTGCTGCAATCAGCATAACAGTAGCAGCATAGTAGTTAATGAAATGGTGTTTTAATGTGCTCTTTTGATATATGATGTATTTGTCAATTATTATATTATGACTTGACATTATATATATATATATATATATATATATATAAATATATATGTATACCACATTTATTTAAAATCAAGTGGTATAACCCACAGTGGCAAGGAGAATGAGATGTGTAACCAGGATAATAGACTCTTGGGGAATCTTGACAAGAACCTTTGACCAGAGGAGGCCACAGAGTACTAGAAACCTGCTTGTGTATATTCTCATAAAGGATACAAGGATATTGCCTGTGGAATACCAGGAGCCTAATTATGACTGTATCTGTATTCAGGGACAACTACAGGCCTGTTTGCAGTTGAGCCTGACCAACCTGATTAAGATGGAGATCAAAGATTATGAACTGTAAGTTCTCTTTCTTCCCTTTCTTTCACCTTTTTTTTGTGAACAACTTTTGAACTAATATAATCTAAAGCAGAAAAATGCTTGCTTTTCATTTCAAAATGTCTCACTTACCAAGCCCGTAAGGCATAACACTCAAAAAAACAATTTTCTAGATACTGGAGACTCAATAGTGAAATGCATAGATGTCCCACTCACCAGGTTGGATGAAGAGAACGTCACAGTCAGCTGCCTGTTCGGTCTTAGGATTCATCAGATCATGCATGTACTCAGATCTCGCAGCAAAAAGTACCATTATTACTCTGTCATAGCTCATGTTGGAGTGAACAACCTGAGACATACTTTACTGTCTATATGAAGAGAGAAATGATTGAGCTCTCTAAGTATGTGTCCCAGCCAGGTATGTCCCTAGCCTTGAGCAGCATACTACCGTCACCTAGAATGATGCCACAGTATAAACAAAAAAAATGATTGGTTTTATTAATTGGCTTAGTTTTTGGTGTCATTCAAAGGAGATACAGTTCCTGTCAGCCTGGAAGCCATGGTTGAGAAACCTTGCTGCTTTGCCAGAGATGGTTTGCACCTGGTACCTCTAGGCTTTCAGCTGCTGGTAAAGGCTCTTGCCTCCCCTGTACTGCCTTTTTTAGGCAAGGTCTTGAAAACAAACTTACCAATGTGAAATGTGTCAGTCATAACAAAATAAGGGTCATGCTGTTAAATGCTAGGAGCTTAAACCAAAAACTGCACACCCTGGAAGCACTTCTGTCACCATAAGATGTAAACGTCTGTGCAGTCACAGAAACCTGGTTAGTTAAAAGCCTCATAGAGTATCCCAGCCTTCCAAGCCTGCAATGTCTTCCACACCTTCAGACAGCAAAATGAATGTATGAGAACCAAAGGAGACAGTGTTTCTATCTATATTAGAGATAAATTCACATTCTGTCTAGTTAGACTGAACAACTCCATGGAGTTGCTCCAAGTTCAGGTTACGGTGGGTAAGATTGCCATTCAAGTCATAGCCATTTATAGATCCCCTCCATGGGTCATGATGCACACTAAACCTAATTGACCAAACTGGAGTCAATCCAAATATTGCCGAATACTCTGATTATGGGGGATTTCAATTAGCCCACTATCGACTGGGAAACCTATGCTAGCCCTAACTCACTAGAGCAAAAGTTCCTTGACTTTGTTAACTCAAATACCCTTGAACAATTTGTTCATACCCAACAAGAGGAACAAACATACTAGATCTTGTCCTCACTAACATGTCAAACAGAAGCACTACCGCAACTCTCATTAGTTAAAGCTGGCCACAAGTCAGTCACCTTCAAGCTGACACTAACACTAGAACTCACAAAGGGTGAAATCAGACTAAATAACTTCACCAAGACAAACTATACCCCCCTAGATGAATGCATTCCAAGCCTCACCACCAGCTGGAAGGGTAACTACACCAAAGCTTACACTAAAGCCCTGTACAATCACTTCTATATATGTATAGACTCAGCTGTACCAGAAAAAATCAAAGCCAGAGTCCCAAGTAAAAACAAGTCACCATGGTGGACATCCAGCACCAACAAATGTCACAATAAATGCAAAAAGTTGATATCCAAGAAAACAAAGGTAAGACCCCAACAATGGAAAAGCACCCTCCTCAGCCTCAACAGCCAAATAAGACAATTTGTCAAATCCTCTAAAGGCTTCTTTGGGAAAAAATTAGCAATAACAGCCAAGGATAACCATAAGGCCTTTTACAGCTATGTACATAGTCTAAAAGGTAGGACCCAAGCATGTGCAGAACTAGTGACCAACGGTATCTCACACACTGACCCCAGAGAGATAGCAAACCTACTAGTGGATATGTTTGGCAAAAATTTCACTCCCTTATCTCCTCCAAACCTATCACAAACCTTCCCCCAAACTTTCCACCCACTCTGCATATCTGAAGAACAGGTCATCAAAGCCTTGTCCAAGGCAAAAAACACAGCCTCTATGGGACCAGATGGCATTCCAAGCTGTCTTCTAAACAGGTTAAAACATGAACTAGCATCACCATTAAGTACCTTTTTCAATCATAGTCTAACAACAGGCTTTGTTCCTGTGGAATGGAGAACAGCAACAGTTATTACTCTCCACAAAGGTGGCCTAGAAACAGACCCAGAGAATTACAGACCCATAAGCCTGATGAGCCTCATCTGTAAGGCCATGGAATGTATCATTATGGGCATTATAAATACTTTTGCAACCTGTAAACCCTGGATCTTACCCAATTCAGCTTCGTTAAGGGCAGATTCTGCCTCTTAAATTTGGTGGATTTATTTTGAAAATGTGACCAGGGCCATTGACAAGGGCAAATCTGTGCACACAGCATACCTCAACTTGGGAACAGCTTTTGACACAATCCAACACTCAGGCAGTACTGATAAACTTAACAAACTTAATATAACCCCCTTCATTGTAAGATGGGTTGCCAACTGGCTCACAAACCAGACACACACTATCAAACTGAGTGACTCCACATCAACCAGCAGACCTGTTACCAGCAGGGTGTCACAGCAGTCAGTGCTAGTCTCCCTACTGTTTGGTATATACTTCTCAGAAGTTCAGGTCAAAACTAAGGGGCTGTGGCTAGCCAAGTTTGCAGATGCCTGCAAACTGGGTGCAATTATTGAATCCTCAAATGATGTCAGTATACTTCAGAAGGGTCTTACGCAGACCAACTACTGGTGTCATCATCATGGTCTCAAACTGAATGCAAAGAAATGCATCATTATTCCCTTTGGCACAAACAATGTCCCTTCACACTATCAAGTCAACAACAATACCCTAAGTACCCATGCAGTGGTAAGGGACCTGGGATCCCAAGTTGACTGCAACCTTAACTTTGACCACCATGTGGCTACTGTAGTTAGGAAGGCTTTCTACATAGCATACTTGATTAGTAAAGGTATCAACTCAAGAGTAAAAGGGGTTATAACCCCTCTATACTCTGCACTAATGTGGCCCATAATTGAGTATAACACCCCATTTGTCATGTACTGTACAAAGCACCTGCAGCAATTGGAGAGACCGCAGAGGTTTCTAACAAAGAAGAACAAAGGACTCCAGAATGTGTCTTACACAGACTGACTAAAGTCCCTGGCACTATATTCTGTATGGGGTCTACTTTAGATGAATGAAATGCCACTTACTCGAAACCCATTTCACCGAGACAAAAAGACTGACAGCACTACAATACCAACATCGCGGAACACTGACTATTCACAGGTAAGTAACCACTCAGCTATCCAAAACAAAGACGTAAACAGAAAAAAAAAACAAACCCACCAATGCGCCCCCAGCAACACCCAAACTAAATATACCAACTCCAAGATTGCACTTCCATGGGGGCAAGGGGCAAAGTTCAACAAGATGGCTGAGCGGTTACTTACCTGGAGTGAATAGTCAGTGTTCCAGGAGGTTGGTGTTGTAGTGCTGTCAGTCTTCTCATCTCAGTGAAACAGGTTTCAGGTAAGGGGCATTTCATTCATCTAAAGTAGACCCTTTGTATCATATAGACTTCTTTGGGGAGGCTTATGAGTGGCTTGCAGAGCAATCTCAGACCTAAACATAATGAACTTGCTGCATATCTGGAAATCAAATGGGACTAGGGCTACCCATTCCAGGGACCTAAATATGGGCTGTGACTTAAATAATACATGCTGGAGGGACAGATTATCTCCCAGCATCTGTTGCATCTTTGGAATAGGCTATCTATTCATGTGAAACAGAGCCACTCTATGACACTGTTCAAGAGGAACCAGAACGAATGGATGGGGCACTGTAAATTCTTACAGGGGATAGTGTCTACAACCCTCCTGGACATGGGTGCCATTACTAAATGCAGTATTGAGTATTAAATAACATTTCTATGGTATTACATTGGGCTGAAGCAGCTAGGTTTGTAATTACCTCCGGGTTTATAGCCCAGTAATCTCATATGATCATATGATCCTATACTGGATATATCAGTTTAAATAAAGTACACTTTAATGATAGAACAATATCCAGTGCATGCTAAACACTTCACAGTGGCTTTGGCGGACATAATTTGGTTGATATAGCAAACCACACTACTTTTCATTCCTGTTTTACAGCCTGCAATTACATATACATTTGAAGTGAATTTTTCCACATTAAAAAAGAGAAAGACTTGTTTTGCTGTGCAAGTGAACTGTTGTATTCTGCCATCCAAAATGAAGAAACTCATCCAGCCTCTGGTACAGACCAACACAAAGATGGGCACTTGAGAAAAAGAGCAAGGCTTCTGCTAACCAGTTTATTAGCCTCCAGGTACAGATGCACAACTGTGCTGACTGCTCGAAAAACATGGTGTCATTAAGGAAACTCAGTAAACAGAATGACATTGGAGCCTATTCTGAGACTTTTGAGAGGATATACCACCCAAAAGAATTAGGCTCAATCCAACTGGCCAACATGCTGTCTTCCCACCTGACAGTGGAAGCAAATTATATCTAGACATGTACTGATTTTAAGGACTATTAAAAGCTGAAAAAATATTATCCATGTCTGGTGTGTCTCCTGAAATACAAGCAGTACATTTTCATAACTGGATATTTAAAATTGTTAAAATGATAATGGTACAAATATGTCTGATCCAAATAATTTTTAAACTTATGGCTAGAACAAGGACTCCCATTTTAAAATCAAAACAGTACATCCAATTAATTTATATAACTGTTTATATAGTGACCCTAACATTATTAATAAATTGGTTTTGCTAACTGAAAGAGTGCTAGCTTATGAATAACTGTTTAGAACTTGGGAAACCTATGCCTATAACTAAAAATATGCAGATATCTGTCAAAACTCAGAAACTGTTAGCTACTGAAATTGTATGTTTTTCGATGTGGAAAGGAGTACACATTACTAAAAATTGTATAATTAGTAATTCTGTCCCTAACAAATATGCAGTTTTAACTACCCTGTTGGTAAAGGTAAATTATATGTCATTTAATATGTGATTTTTAGCCACCACGATGCCAGTGTAATTGTTTTGCTGGAATTTGATAAAGTAACTGCAGGGACAGTATAATTAGTATACTGTCTCTGTGACACTTCTTATTCAGCCAAATATACATTACTAATGGATGGGAAGGAAATGAAGGGATTAGTAGATCTTGGGAGAATGGTTACATTTACTAAGAAAATTATGTATGTGAACATAAAACAAAGGACAAGAGAAAGATGGAAGTAATACGTGTTATATGAGATAGGAAAAAAGTATTGTATGTCATATGTCAGAATTCATACAGTGATAAGTAAGTATTACATTCTGTGACATTAGTTCTTAATTCAACACATGATGTTATAATCAGTCAACAATTTCCACCAGTTCAAAGGACTATAGAAATTGTACAGGGAGGGAGTTAACACATTTACATACTCAAGTAAAAGTGGGTGGGACAGTATCCAGCTAATAAACTACTAAGAGCACACATTCTTCATTATAATGCTAACAAAATTGGGGAGCCTGAGAGTCTGTTAAAAATAAACAGTCTTGATAAAGACAAATGGACAGGTACATAAATTTCAAAATGAATTAAAATGGCATTAACTAGAAAGGATAGAAGAACCTGCATATTACAAGATTCCCCCAGCTGTGTAGTCAATGAAGGATGTCTGTGAAGAAACTGAAAGTGGACAATCCTCAAATATATGATATGGAACCTTCTCAAAAGATATGAATTATTAACAGAATGAAAAGTGGCTGGAACACAGTGGTGATGCAATATCTTTTATTGGGCCAACAAAGGAAAACTATACCTTCTGCTACAGTTTAACTCAACTCTTAGGTTGTTTTTCTCCCTACAGTATGATTTCAGTACTATGTAGGTGCCTGAAACCTGCTTATACTTTATAAAGCTTTCATTTCCTCACTTTGGTATCAAAGGAAAGGAAAGGCCACCCACTTTTGTTAAGCTTAACTTCTCAAATAAGTTCAAGAAGAATTTGTCTACACCTGCATGACATACCACAAACACAGAGAAATTTGTAGTCAGGAGCTTAGGCTACTGTAAACAAGAAACAGAGGCATGAAACTGATTTCCATTCTCTTTATTGCAGAGGGGAAGAGAACTTATCACTGATTCACAGATGCTTTTAATGTAGTCATGGCTTTCATAGCAAAACAGAGGAATTAGATCAGTCAATGGCTCAAAGGCAGTTTGTCACCTCTTTTGATAAATTTACATAAGCAGCATCACATTATTGAAATGCTAAGCTTTAAACTTTAAATATTTGTTGTTTATGCTACTTTGCATTTTAAGATGATTTGAATGTAGTATCAAAGATATCTGTGACATTTAGAGAAAATTCAGAAAATATTTTTGTTGTAATTCTTGTAAAGTATCAACACATTTACCAAAGTGTAGGGAGAGGGGCTGTCAATTCATCTTGGACTACAAAACAGTACTTTGAAAAAAGGCCTGCAATTTAGCTACTGTTTTGGTTGCAGCTGCATGACTCCTTAATATAATATAAAACAAATGAGACATACACCAATGAGGGCCATTCAAGAAATAAAAGAAGCAGTCCTGTTACAGACAGTATATAAGGTGACATAGACTGACACTAATCCCATTATATATTAATGGAATGGGAATACATACCTACTTCATTATGTCTAGCATGACTCATGTAAAGCAGACTTGAAATGAATTATGGTAAAGAGAAAGGCTTGAAGAAAAATAACATCACATTGATATGTGAAGCTCCATTGACAGCCATTTTGAATAAAATATATTAAAATTCTGTAAGAAGCACTCAGAGTGATTTTGAGATGTTAGAATAAATCAGAAAACAGAGATAGAGTGAAAAAATATTTTTTTTAGTTCTAAGGTGGTGTTTTTGACAGAAACATAAATGAGGCTCAGTCAGGGAAACATAGAAGTAGCTCTGTTTCAGAAGGTGTGTTTAGATCACAGTGCTTCACAGTCCTGCCATTCTATCTTAATGGCATGAGAAAAAACATCACTTCCTTATGTCAAGCATGACTCATATAAAGAAAACTTAAAATGTATTCGGGAAAGAAGGAATAAAAGCAAGAAAACAAGATCATATTATCAAGGCAGGCCCCATCATCTGCCATTTTGAGGGAAACACATTAAAATTATAAAAGAAGCACTTGTAGTGATTTTGAAGCATTAAAGTAGCTCAGAAAACAAAGATACAATTAAACAATTTTTTTTTAGTTCTAAGGTAGAGTTTCTTTTAAGCTTTTGAGCTAACAGTAACCTTTTACGAGGACTTCTTCCTTGTGCAGAGACAAAAAGAAAAGGGGCCTGAACACAGTCCATGGTTTCCTTTTTCAACTGGAAAACAGTGAGTTAGTCAGAAAATGGGCTATCAAGTCAGCTACAGGTACTTAGAAACATAAATGTAACTGAGGCAAAAGTTAAATAATTTTCTGAGCCAAAAATAGGTGAAACGCATTGTCATGGCTTGCCTTTTTTGAATAAAAAAATAGAAGAAACATCAATATGTATATTCGTAGGTCAGGAGGCTATACCTTGCACTCCACTTTGGTGACATAACAAAAGTGCTCCTGATTTGGTGAATTATAGATAAGCAATGATAATTTTAAGAAAGCATAGTGGGAAGATGGCAGATTAAACATGGTCATGGAAAATATAGCAAGAAAACAAGTGGAAACAAGTGAGCAGGTTTGTCTGATCCTATATCTATATTTTGAGCTGAAGAATGGATTGATGTATAGGATGAACAAAGATAATGAAGAAATTATGCAACTGTTTGTTCCAAAACTTTTTGAACACTTGTGATGAGTCAGCCACATATCCATATTTGGGAGGACATTTTGAGATGGATAACACTAAAGCTAGAATTTAGCTAGATTTTATTGATCTAGTATGATAAAGAACATTGAGAACATCAAGATAACCCCACATCACATACTGGACTGAGCTCTGGTGATACATATGCCTGTTATTGACGTTCCTGTCAAATGGTGAGCCACGAATTCGGCAGGCTGATTGATAAAGTCTAGCAATGGCTAATAATGCATTCTTGTGAACACTGACCATGATTCTAAGATTCTGAAGCAATACCACTGCAAAAAAAACTAACACTAAGCCAATAACCAAACAGCTACTGTTACTTTTTTCCAGGCTGGGGTACCCAAAGAAATGCTTATCAACCACACAAATCCATTTATTTCTAGGATAATGTACCAGTTTCCAGTGTTTTAAAGTAAAACAGTCAAGAACTTTAGTATGCCACCCTCAAACCAATGGGCTAGTCAAGTACTTTAATAGAGTCCATACTAACGAAGGCCATTGAGCAAGGCTGCAAGAATTGGCATCAGTTACTCTGACACCTCAGTTTTGTTTTAAGAGAGGCACCATAAACTCCAATAGAATTTACTCAGTTTGAATTACTGTATGGGAGACTTCTGCAAGGTTTGCTGCACAAAGTAATGGTGACCTATAAGGAAGTGAAAACCCCAATTAAAAGTATAATAACATATTTGAAAGACTTGGAAAATCAGTTAAGAAACTGTTAATGCATTAATTAAGAAATGTATGCAAAGGGCACAGGATATATGAGAGTGTGTATAATAAGAGGGTGCTTAAAAATGGGAAAAAGAGTTAGTCTTTGTCCCCTCTTTCGAGAACAGATTCCTAGTGAGATGGCAAGAACCGTTTGAAATGTCAAAAATAATGAATTAAGTGAACTATAAAATAAGGCCAACAGGAGAGTGAGGACCAGAAGAGAGCTACTAAAACCACAGAGGGAAGCTAAAGCTTCTGTCGTAAGCTTGAGAACTGACATGGGTGCCAATAATATAGAATCAGAGAGCTGTATCTGTGCTGTTCACATAGACAAAACTTTGTCTAAGGCATAGAAACAAGAAGTGAGCAAGTTTGTACTGAAAAAGAGCACATTTTTCTTAGCTACCAGGAAGAACACATTTAATATGCATCATAGTTAGATTGTGCCAGGAGACAAGATTTAGGGACCTGAAAAATCGATAAGTACAGAAATGATAAAGTGGGGGTTACTGAGGAGTGCCATGCTGACTAGAATAATCAAATTAGTTTAGTCCCTAAGATGGATGGCTCCATAGCATTTTCTAATAATTTCCAGAAACTGAATGACATATCCAAATTTGAAACTTATCCAGTGCCCATTGCGGATGACTTCATAGATAAGCTAGACAAATCAAAGTTATTAACCACCCTAGGACTGACTAAGTAGCACTGGCATATTTCTCTTAATACTGTAGCCAAACAGAATACAGCATTATCCAAAAACCGCAGCACTTTTTCATTTAATTCTCTTAACATTTGGACTTCATTGAGCTCCTGCCACTTTTCAAACATTCACGAATAAACCTCCATAACCCTTTTTAATGAAAAGCCTATATAGAAGTTAGAGATACATTTACCTAAATTACAAGCTGTGCTGAAATCTTTAAGGCATGTGGGGCTTACTATAACTGCTGCCAAAATAAGCTTTGGTATGAGAATGCCAGAAACATGTTGGACCAAGTTATACATAGTTAGGAGTTTTTGGGGTATTTATTTTCTCTTGCATCTTTGGCTTTTATATATTGTATTATGTAGATTGAACCACACTGAATGATATTTAAGATTCCAAATACTTTCATAGAAAACTTGTTTTAAATATTTTTATTAAATTTTCCAAATTATCCCAAAAATTAATAATTGTCCATATCAACACTTTAGCTCAATTATGTTTAAAGAGAATATAATAATTCATAACATTACTAAGTTCAATATCATGATATACAGATACAAGAAAAATGCTAGTTATTTGCACTATATACAGAATGTACTTAAACTTAGTCAAACACTAATCAATCCAATTAATTAATCATGTGAAATAGTACTAACTGAAAGGGAAAAACAAACACACATGGTTTATAGAAGATGAAAATCGTTTTTATCCAAATGTTCCTAATAAATATAAAACCTTTAACCCATTCTTTGACTTTTTTTTTTCAGCTGACAAAAGCCAAGATTCATAACGAGCTACAGAAGTATAGCGATCATGTTGGTGTCGCACAGTGCCACCAACACAATACAATAGCTGCCAACACAACAGCACACAATTTGATATTTATTACGCACCTCTACATGATGTGAAGAGCTTCCAAACACAGACCCATGGCAAAATATGCTAATGAAAGCATAAAGAGCCAAAGTACATGCTAATTAACCAATCCAACATGGTGGAGCTATTCAGGCAGCTATAAGGCAATCATGCACACTCAATGTAGGTTTTTTCCATGGACACCAAAACTCTTTGGAATACAGGCACAATTATACTTTGAAAAGTAAAAACATATTAGGGGTTGGTGTTGTTACTCTTTTACGGTATGTACAACAGGCTTTAAATCAAGATGCTGCTATTGCTGATGCCACACCTCAGGCAAGAAGAAGAGGAAGGGTGTTTATATTGCTTAACTTATCATGGACTGCATGAAACAGAAAATGTTGAGAGCTATGAGGTAGAGAGGGAAACACTGGAAGAAATATGCAACCTCTGCCTCCCCCACCTCAGGCCATAGGGAAATCCTGGAGAACTCATTCCAGTGGAAACAAATAAATGTGTAGCATTACACATACCAGCTACTGGTACTTTCCAGAGAACCACAGCTTCAACAAGGGCAGCAAGGGGCAGGGCCACAGTATTAAGGACAGCAAGTGGCAGGACCACAGTTTTAAGGACCACAGGCAGGTACAGATGAGGAGTCTGAGGGAGACCCACCAGCTGCAGATGGTGCTGGCAGATGGAGGAGTGTACAATATGCCCTGGCTTTGGTTAAGATGCAAGGGATAGCAGACATAATCACTACTAGCTCAAAGATCCCATGTATATATATATATATATATATATATATATATATATATAGAGAGAGAGAGAGAGAGAGAGAGAGACTGATACCTGTCAGACACCACAACCTTTACTTAACCATGTACTGGCTGTATTCTGATAGCATCAGATGGGGACAACCCCCCCAGGACACAATTGTTACCTGTAGTAATGGCAAGGTAAGTGTAGGACCTGTAAAGGAAAACAAAAGTTATATAACTGATTACTCTCATATGTAATATGTATATTCCCCCTAAGCAGAGCCTTTTGTCTGTGGTGTACAGTTATGTCAGTAATATCTATACCTTAACATATTTGTAACATACAGTTAAATGTTAGACCAGTAGTTTGCATCAAGCATTTCAAATGACCAACCTCCAGAAAACTGGAACAGGTCAATTATATCCTCATTTGTACAACTATACCAAGAAGCAAGACTGAAGTACCTAATGCTACCAACATTGTAATATCAATACTAACTGAAATACAATGTGGTACTACGATATAGAAGTGATCCATTCACAAATGTGTAGGAACAATAAATCAACAATGTTAGCTCTGTAATACATATTGATAAATGGAACCTTGTGAATAAGCAAACATCAGCTAACCACTGTGTGCATCAGGCTTATATGCAACCCTAAGTCACAAAGACACATGCAAAGGGCAGGACACAGGCATCATCATTTGCACATGGTGGGGTGGTGTACAGCAAGGCTGACACCAAAGTTGATGTATGTTAAATAAATTCGTTAGAGTCAGACTGTAAAAATCATTGAGTTATTCAAACACAATGTCAATTAATAACAAACAATAATGCAGGAGGACTCAGATATCTTAAAGCTCTAATGTACATTAGGAGGCAAAAAACCATACACAAAGTTTGTATAGAATTTTGACTGCTTTATTGACCAAAACACATTGGTTATATACATTTCATTATCAGTTTTGCCCACCTCACTGGTGTGGTCAGTGACAGGGTCTTTACATCATAGCAATTCATAAAAGTGCTGAATTTGTGTTTTCAAAAGTCCTTTTCCCATGAGAATGTTGCAGCCTTGCAAGCAGCTGGTCAGTCACGATGACCTCCTGAGGATGTAGCCAATTCAAGGTTCTCTGATTAGTTCAAATACAATAGATGTATGTCTTCCTTAAAGCCTCCCTTTGTCTTTCTTGTTCCCAGCTGCACTATCAGAGATAGTGACAAGGCTACTCTCCTGGTGGAGGCAGGAAAGAGGACACACATGCTAACAGATTTATTATTTTCTAACTTTGCAAAATAATCTTTACTTGAAAGACATGAGCCAGACTGCATCTGCAAGCTGCCAAGGTCAAATTTCTGATTACACTGCAGCTTGTGCTTCAAGCAATAATATGCAGGTTTATTTCTACTATTATTCTAGTAAGACAGAATTAAATGCATTACCTAACCTTTATTCTTTATTTTAAGTACATTTATTCCTAACTAAAGCACACATTTCTCTATATATTTGATCACACAACTTATATATGTTTGAATGATTAAATACACATCTTCCTAAGCAGCACACATTGTAAATATATTTTTCTAGGCAGCATGTATGTAAATATATTTTCTAAGCAGCACACATTGTAAATATATTTTTCTAGGCAGCATGTAGATTTTTCTAACATTCTCCCTCTTTTTAATGCATTTAATACTATGTGAAACATAAACAGTATTAGTTTATTTCTTAGCCTTTTCCTTTCAAGGACTTTCAGCTAAGTAAGTCATTGGTTTTATATTTCAGAAAAAGCATCATTTGAAATTAATCTTTTAATTTCAACACTTTGGTAAAGAGTTTCAGTAGCAGATATATCAACAAATTTTTGATTAATCTTTTCATGCAGGGAATTTCACAGTAAACACATGCTCCTATTAGGAGTATACCCACACAAATAGCAATTAAATGTTTAATAGGATGGAACCCCACCCCCCCAAACAGATTCTGGAAAAGTCCACAGTGGGTTTGGGCCTGGTTTAGTCATTGCTGATACTTGCTGAATTACCTCTAGGTGGTCATTGATTTCATGTTGGTTGTCTGGAATGTACGCACAGCATTCTTCTTCGTGTACCACCTCTTGCCGCTAGGGTGAAGTAAAGAGCCATTCGATTTTGTAGCACAACAGTTTTTATTGCATTCAGTTCATTAGTCACCAATTCTAGGGTGGAAAAGTTGCATTGCTTATGACTTTTGACAGCTTCCTCAGCTCCCAGATCGATTTGACTGCTCCATAGGCTGGTGGCATTCCTGCCCTGGATATAACACTGTTGCCCAAGTTCATATGAGTCAATTTACTTTTGTCTTTCACTGAATTATGGCCTTTTCAACCAGCTTCGATTTTACCAACTGGATTCACAGGTTTTTTTTTTTTTCCACTGGACCTTCAGATTTTCGAGCTGTTTTCCTTACGTTTCGTATTTTACCCAAAGGTAATTCTGCAGTATGTCTTATTGCTAAAACCAGATAACCCAAAAAACAACTGCCGGACCAATTCTCAGGTAACCATTTATATGCCTTTTTCCCACAAATAAAATCATTACTTTGGTACTGATACGTGTTATCCCTGCATGAAACATTTTTCTATTCTTAATAGACAATTGCTTAGTTAAGACTAGATTGTCACATACTACATTTAATGTAGTTTTCATTGAACTCAGATATGAATCATGGTTAGTATTACAAACAGTACCCCCACTTTTGACTTTTAATGTAACATTTATAAGACATTGTTATATTACCATTACTCCAGCCCACCTGAGGGTATTACTCTTGTAGAGACATACAATTCCTTTTGTGTGAACAGGTAAAAATAAAGCAATTTTGTCCTGTGATCTCACAGTTTCTGTATAAAAAACTTTCCAAAGTCTTATTTTATCCCCAGAGGGACAGGGACGTTAAAGTCTATTATATTTTGTTGGTATAGCTGTACAGAGGCAGCAATTTGAAATGTGCATAGTTTCTGTATACACTTGCTTCATGGCCAGGTACGTGTTAAAATTTGGATGCCAGTCTATAAACAGTTCATCACGTCTTCTCACTTTCACTTGTGTGGTTGTGTGTAGGAAAAACCACAATAAGAGAAAAATTGTCACACTTATAGTTAACAAATACATAGTTAAAATAATTATGCAATAGTTCTTGGGTTGCTCTGCTTTTTGTCTTCTTTACTCTTGGCCATTTTGCCCTTGTGTATCAGTCACAAAGTTTTTATTCAGCTGAAAGTTCTTTTGTCTGAAAAAGAGTTAAACTGCAAAACAGATTTATTTATAACAGTTTCTTTATTTAATTAGCTAGTGAACTGTCAGCCTCCAGCCCTGCAGGCATGAGAGCTTTTACTGAGGCACATAATATGCCCTTCCAAATACTACTTTAAAGGGGATCAAACCCTTTACATTTGTTACTGTTTTCATGCTCAGCAATGCTAGAGGTAAACAGCAAATCCAATTCTTCTGAGTCTTACTCATCAACTTTTCTTAACTTGTTTTTAAAATCCCATTGTACCTCTCCACCAGTCCTGCTGACTGTGGGTGGTAAGCACAGTGATTCCTTAAGGAAAAGCTTCTACCCATTTTGAAAACATATCTATGATCACTAAACAGTATTTTTTTCCTTCACATTTATTCAACTCTATGAAGTCCATACAAATAGTATGGAATGGATATGGTGGTGTAGGGAAACTCCCTTGCTTGTTTTTAAATGCTCCTTGTGCATGGTGCTTGTTACAAGTATGACAAGCTGCACAAAATTTTATTGTATAATTTATGTATCCATATGTTTGGAATATTTTATTTACTAACTGTACCATCCCCCCTGTTGAGACATGGCTCTGCCCATGGCTCAACAAAGCTGCATTTCTAAATAAATTAGACGGTAATATTGTTTTTTTCCTTTGGAAATGTACAGTCCATTTTTAAAAATTGCACCTTGTTTTACCCAGTTTTGTTTTTCTGCTGTTGTAGTAAGCATTTGCATTGTTTTTAACATGTCTAAATTTAAAATTTTAAAGGGCTGTAATTTTTTATTAAAAAAAATAAAGTTCCTGAGTCTGAGGCTGCTTGCTTTGCAGCTGCATCAGCTCGTGCATTACCTTTTGAAATCTTATCCTGTTGTTTTGTATGAGCTACACATTTACAAATAGCTACTTTAGTAGGCAACTGAATAGATTCTAATAGCTCCAAAATAAATTGCGCATGATTAATAGGTTTTTCACTGGATGTAATCATCCCTCTATTTTCTTTATTATTGTGCAAACACATGCACTGTAGAAAAAGCATACTGATTATCAGTATATATGTTTACTTTTTTTGCCTTTTACTAAAATACATGCTCCTGTCAAAATTACCAGTTCTGCTGCTTGAGCATACAAGTTGTGTGGCAAAGTTTGTGCTTTTAAATTTTTAGTGTCTGTAACTACTGCATACCCCACCAGATTTTTTTCTGTAGGACCCCTTCTGCATGAGCCATTCACGTAATATGTCACCTCAGCATTATCCAAGGGCATATTTGTAAGATCTTGTCTAGGTAAAGCTACCTGTTTATATGAGGTTGACTCAGCAGTATGGTCATACATGAAAGATGTCTAGCAGGAGAAAGGTATGCAACTTTTCTTGTGGCAGTTTTAAAAATTTAATTTGGCCCCCAACTGGCCATGAGGCAAAAATTCTTTTAATGGGGGGAAGGGTTTTTTGGAAATAACACCACCCCTTTTTTTTAAAGGCTGAAGCCCTTGGGAAAAAAAAATTTTTTCCAAAAAAATTGGGCCCGCCCCCGCAAAAACCCTTTTTTTCCCTTCCCTTTTTTTAAAAAAAACAGGGGGGGGAAAAAGGCCCCCAAAGAAAATTTTTTGGGCAACCCCTCTTGCTCTTAACCAATGTCAGTAAAAGTTAACAATTGTCTTACCTGTGGAAAGCAAATACCTCATAAATATTTTCTTTCGTACTGCATTCCTTGCTTAGGCCCAGACCACAACGTCCCTCGCTGTTGGTTTTGTGCCTTGTTTGACCCCCAAACTATTCATCGTTATATTTGCAGCAAATTATTTTGGTACGCAGTATAACTATCCAGAAATGGCTTCGGTAAGCCATCTGACTACCGATATTCTGAAAAAACGTAAGGATTAAAGACAGAGACAGACCGCATAGGTCCAAAACTGCCGACGACACTTCCGTTAAGCTAGTCGCCAGTCTGCCAGTACTCAGTGAGGTGCTTTTGCAGCCCCTGATACCCGCTACATCAAATTCGCAGGCCTCTACTGAGCCCCATTCAGAGTCCGGTATGCCACGAGGTGCTTCTTCGACTATGGAACCTGTGGATGTCTCTACCTTGGATGGGTCCGGAGCTGCTGTGCATGCACCAGCTTATGAGGGTGTATTCAGGCCTACAGACTTGCATTTTAAACCAATGCCATCTTCTTCATCCAGGCCTAAAACTTGACCCACACCAAGAAAACTGACGTCCAAACCACATGCTCAGGCCCATATGCCTAAAAAATAAATACTTAGAATGGCTGAAGACCTTATTACCTTAATTAGGGGAAGCCAGCCTTCCCCCTCTAAGAGACCTAGAACTGATTTTCCTTCTGATTCTTCTGATCAGGAATCTGATATTTCTGTTCCTTCTGACTACCAGGATTTGCCCTTATTTACCTATGAGGATTCTGATGCAGAGGATTCCATTTCCTTTGCTTCCCCTGCAGAAGATTTTTCTTTTG
Organism: Protopterus annectens; assembly: GCF_019279795.1. Taxonomy (NCBI): domain Eukaryota; kingdom Metazoa; phylum Chordata; order Ceratodontiformes; family Protopteridae; genus Protopterus; species Protopterus annectens. Next base: position 200,648,829 of record NC_056734.1, read on the forward strand.
GTGAAACCTTGCACACTCTTAGGGAGCATTTCCGCTGGGAAAGCCAGGATTACTCTGACTCCAAAAAGAGGCTTAGGGAATTCTTGCTCCTCCCTCAACACAGGCCTTTAGCTGTCCCGTCTGTTCTAGACATTGTAGATGATGCTTTCTTGGAATCTAGCTTTTCCCCAGACACATTACCTCCAGCTCCCAGAAAACCTGACAGGTATTATAGAGTACCTGACTCTCATGAGTTCCTCTTCAAGAATCCTACTGTGGATCCAGAGACCATTTCCCAAGGACCAAAGGGCATTAAGGCTACTGCTGACAAAACCCTACCCCTTCTGATAGAGATTCTAGAACCTTGGACAGATGGGGTAAGAAGGTATATACTTCTGCTACTTTGGCCATTAGGGCTTAAAACTGCCAGCTTCATATGCTAACGTACCAGCAGCATATTATGGGACTACTTAAACAGAAAATGATGTTGATTCCTGAATGTGCTGAACACAAAGAATTACAGGATTTAATGCATTCTCCAGAACAAGTTGATAAACATACTTTGCAATCTGGTTCTGACTCTTTAGAAGTATCTCGCAGGGCTGCTGTCACTGGGTCTGTACTTAGAAGGCATGCTTGGCTTAAGGACCAAAACTTGGCGGATCATGTTAAAGCTAAATTACTGGATGCTCCCTTAAACCCAGACTGCCTGTTTGGCAACAAAGCAGAAGAAGTCCTCAAAAAGATGGAGGAAAAAGCTAAATCTATGCAAACTGTTAAAGATTTCCTGCAAGTACAGCCTCCCAGATTTAGCAGGCATTGGCCTTCAAAGAATTGGTCCTTTCCAGCCTCTTCCAGGCCTTCTCAGTCCAAACCCAGGAACAGCAGACCACCTAGGATGCAGTCTCAGGCTATGCACAGGCCTAAGCAGTGGGGGCTCCCACTTCCAAAGCAGGGAGTAGTAAAACACCCCCCTAAAGTAAAATGGTACAATGACTTAACCTTAACCCTTCCAAGTCCTTCTCAGCTGCCTGTTCCCTTAGGAGGAAAGCTCACTCTGCATGCATTACCCAGGACAAATGTGTTTTGAATAGTTTCCCAAGGTTACAGATTTCACTTCCACACCTTACCAACCCCAAACGGTTGGCCAGACCTACCCGCCAAATCAGTGGGCAGAAGCTCAACAGCAGGTTCTCTCTCTTCTAAGTATCACGACTATTCAACTTGTCCCAGCAGAAGAAAGGGGACAAGGTTTTTATTCAAGACTTTTCCTGGTACCCAGAAAAGACAGCTCCTTGCGTCCTATCCTGGACCTCTCTATTCTAAACACTTTTTTGGTAATCCCAACATTCAAGATGCTAACACTTCAACAGCTGCTTCCTATGCTAGGCAAAGATACCTGGTTGGCAACCTTAGACTTAAAGGAAGCTTACCTGCACATTCCAATAAGGGAATCTTGCAGGAAATACCTAAGCTTCAGGGCAGGTTCCATGCACTTTCAGTTCTCTGCACTTCCCTTTGGCTTATCTACTGCGCCCAGGGTATTCACAAAGTGTCTAGCTCCAGCCATTGCATTTTGCAGGCAGAGAAATATTCAAATATACCCATACTTGGATGATTGTATGATTCAGGCAGAAAGCCAGGAATTGCTATTAAAACATCTGGCATTCATAAAGAAACTTTTAAACTCACTGGGGTACACCATAAGCGAAACGAAATCTCACCTAGTACCCTGCCAACAGATTGTATTCTTGGGAGCAAGCTTGAACACAACTTCCCAGATAGCTTTCCTCAATCTAGAGAAACAAGTTTATTTGACAGCCTACTTCAAATTACTGGCTACAAAGACCCAGCTATCTGCAAGGAAAATTCATCAAGCCCTGGGGTTCATGACCTCTTGCATTCTACTAATTCCATATGCAAGACTGCATATGAGGAAACTACAATGGTATCTAAAAAGCCTATGGTGTCAACATTCTCAGGACTTGGAATCAATGATTCCTATCATTCCTTGTATAAAGACAGAGTTCCTTTGCTTGGCAGAGGCCTGCTACCACAACAAGGGGCTCCATTTCACTCTACCACCTGCCACCCAAACCCTAAAAGCAGATGCATCAGACTATGCATGGGGGGGCTCACCTGCATATCAACTAAAAAGAAATGTTAGCTGTACAGAATTCCCTGACTGCCTTCAAGGACCACATTCTTCCAGGATAATTATTGGTAAAGACAGACAACACCACAGTTATGTGGTACATAAACAAGCAGGGGAGGAACCCCCTTGTACCCTGTCTGCAAACTAGCCATGGCTCTGTGGAGCACAGCCTTGAGCTACCAAGTGCAACTACAAGCTCAATTCTTGCCAGACAAGCTAAATTCAATGGCAGATGACCTAAGCAGAAATCTCATGGACCCACACGAATGGGAACTGGAACCAAAAATATTCAACCTCTTGAGGAACAAATGGGGAACTCCAGAGATAGACTTGTTTGCCTCCCCTCAGAACTACCAATTGGACACATTCTGCACAAGGACTTCCCACAGTCAAGCCTGGAAAGTGGATGCCCTGTCCTTTACCTGAGAAAGCCTTTCAGTTTATGCCTTTCCCCCTTTGCCTCTCCTCTCAATGGTTCTGCTAATGATCAAACAGGACAAACCAAGGACAATACTGATTGCACCAGACTGGCCATGCCAGCACTGGTACCCCCTCTTGTGCAGTATGACACTGCTGGAACCATGGCACCTGCCTCAGACCCCTTCCCTGCTGTCCCAGCAGGCAGGCCAGATTCTGCACCTTCAGCTTCAAACCCTGAACCTTGCAGCCTGGCTAATTCCTTGAGCTCTCCAATAGCATCCCTCAGTAAGCAGGTGCTAGATGTCATTCTGGAGGCAAGGAGGCCTAGTACTAGAAAATCCTATGCTGAAAAGTGGAAAAGATACTGTTCCTGGAGCCAGACTCAGGGGATGGGCACAACGGTGCCCAGCTTACCTCATATTCTTCAGTACTTAACAGAATTGCTCCACAAGGGTCTATCCTTCTCGTCAATTAAAATTCATGCGTCTGCCATTTCAGCACATTATAATACTGAACCACCCCTCGTCTCTCACCCCCTGCTAAAACAATTCCTCAGAAGGGCCAAAAATTTAAGATATCCAGGAGAGCCCCTACTCCAGCCTGGGACCTTAACTTTGTATTGGAAAAGCTCACTCTCCCTCCTTTTGAGCCAGCTGTAACTGCAGAGTTGAAATTCCTCTCTTGGAAAACAGCCTTCCTTCTAACTCTCACTTCAGCAAGAAGAGTGTCTGAATTACAGGCCCTCATGGCAGTGGAGCCTTTCATTATCTTCCATGCAGACATGGTTTCCCTCAGGACCGATCCCTCCTTTATGCCCAAGGTGGTGTCTAGTGTGGTCCTAAATCAGTCCATTCATTTGGCTACCTTTTTCCTGAATCCACAAAACAAAGGAGAACAAATACTGCACTCTTTGAACATCCACAGACAACTTAGATTTTATTTGGACAGGACTAAGCCTCTCAGAAAATCTGAACAGCTGCTAGTTGGCTTTGCTGCAGGGACAGAGGGGAAGGCCATTTCAAAGCAAACCATTTCTAAATGGATAGTCCATTGCATTAATTTCTGCTATAAGCACCATGGAAAACCTACCCCACAGGGGATAAGATCACATTCCACCAGGGCTGCATCGACCTTTACAGCCTTTCTCAGAGGAGTCCCTACCAGGGACATCCTAGAAGCTGCTACCTGGAGCTCTGTACATACCTTCACCAAGCATTACCACATGCCTATTTTTTCTAAATCCAGAGCTGGTTTTGCCACTGCAGTCTTGCAGGGCTTAATAGCTGGCCCTAATGCTCTCTAACTTCCTCCTCCCTTCCTTAGCTTTGGGAATCAACCCAAATGTAATGACTGCAACAGTGAAACACGAAGAACATAGTACAGTTGTGTACACTTACCATAGATGAAGATGTTCAGGTGTATTTGCTGTTGCAGTCCTGGTTACCCTCCCTCCAGCCCCCTGACTTCTCCTGGCTCTACCTTTCCTTCTTGTTTGGTGTATTTAAGCTTTCTGGTGTATTTGCTTTTTGATGGAGGTGTACCATAACATATAATTGCTTCCCATTGTGGGGGCACCTGACATCTGGGGCAAGAAAAACTGATGTAATGGCATCGGCTGCATGTTTTATACCTCTGACGACCTGATGTCATGGAAGAAGAGACAGCATCTGATGCAGGAATCCAAGATTCTGGTATTCAGGCTGGCTGAGGTCTACCTGCAGGCAGATAACCCAAATGTGATGACTGCAACAGTGAATACACTCGAACATCTACATTTGTGGTAAGTGTACACAACTGTACTTTCCCTCCCCCACTATAAGCTGCTGCATTATCCACAGTCAGAGCAGAGGGAAGTGAGACAATAAAATCAACTTTTTGTGTCAGCTGCTGCAGGAGTAAAGTTAAGTTACCAACAGTCTGTGTTACTTGCTGAAATTCTATAACAAAGTACACAAGCTGAAAAAGCAACAAAACTACAAACTGAAGTAAAAGCCACACAATTTCAACAGTTAACAACCCCCATCTGTTCAGAACAAGAAGATGCAAATGTCCAGAAAATGCTGTGTAATGAAAACAAAGGTTTGAACAATGATCAAAATAGTCTACTGGAAGATTTGTTGGAAATTGTCTTTACCAACAACTATTTTCCATGAAGGACAATTGTATCATCAAAACCAAGGTGTGGCCATGGGAGAAAATTGTGGCTCCTTTAAGGCCAATATTGTTATGGCTAAATGGGAACAAGCATTTGTGTTCAATGGCCTCTTTTATATGTCTGTGATATTTTACACCAAATACCTGGATGATTTGTTTATCATCTGGCAAGATACTGAGGAGAAGTGGATGGAATTTATGAGCTACAGCAACTCAAGTATGAAGTTTTTGAAAATTACAATAAATAATGATAAGTTTACTATTTCTTATCTAGATGTTGTTTTTTTTGTCCATAGACTTGAATAATGGGCGTTATGTTTCAAGGATTTACCAAAAGCCAATTTACTCCAACTTCTTCCTCCATTTTTGAGTGTTCATCCCCTTGCCTAAAAGAAATCAGTAGTAAAGGGACAATTTTTGAGGGCCACAAAAATGGTCACCTTGGAACAACACTTCTGGGAAGAGTGTGCTACCTTAGAAAATATGTTTCTGGCAAGATGTTACCCCAAAGAGTTTATAATTGACATCAAGGAGGAATTGGTGATGAAATGGAAAAGGAATTACTACATCCGGATACTCAGTAATAATGGTGCTGTTATAATTGAAGCTGGCAAGGAAGATAACAATGAAACTGATAACCCGTGGACCATCTTCATTACTGGCTTTAACCAAGACCATCAGACTATAAGATGGATACTTAAGAAGAATTGCAATTTATTTAAAGAAAACAGGAAACTTTTACAACTCTTCCAGAATGCCCTTTGGTGGTTTTCAGAAAAGGGAAGAACATAAAGAAGATGTTAGGAGGTACAGTGCTTAATTACAATGCAACCAGTAATGTTTGTAGAATGACCAAATGTGGGTGATGCTCATTCTGTAAGTGGACCCAAGTGGGTGACTCTTTTTGGATAAAAAACAACTTGTTTGGTTTAGAGGAAAATTTGATTGTAACAGCAAAGGTGTGGTTTATGCTGCTCTCTGTCAGGTATTTCCACCATTTCACATTGGAAAGACTGAATGCGCCTTAAAAGAAAGGATGTATTAATGTCTTTATGATATACAGAAAGGCAAAATTATGAATGCCCTGGCTAAACATGTAACAGAATTTCACAACCATTAATTTTATTATTTTGTTGTTGTCAAGCAGATCCACCAAGGGGCTAGATGAAGCCACTGGCACTTATTTCTAGAAAGAAAAGAAGTATTTTAGCAGCTAGTGTTTCAAGCAGATGTATGGCCAGGTATTTATTGAATGTATTTTCATTAACAGTCTGTTAAAATGAAAGACTTTAAGAAGATAATGCAAATTTCCCTGTAAGAAGACTCTGTTTCAGTTTTGACTCTTTGGCTGCTGAGGAGTGATGTCTTACATAAATTCTTGACCCGTCTTCCTTGGCTTTACCTGATGAAGTTTTGTGGTGAAGCCAAATGAAAACACTTATCCTATTTTAAATAATTTTTATTAATCAGGTTTTTAATGGTCCTATCCATTACACAGCATTTTCTGGAGATTTGCATCTTGTTGTTCTGAACAGACTGGGGCTTGTAAGCTGTTGAACTTTTGTGGCATTTACTTCTGTTTGTAGTTTTGTTGCTTTTTCAGCTTGCAAACTTCTGTAATATAGAGAACAAATGTTTTATTTTGTAATACATTGCTGCATTAACAATAACAATTGTAAATGCAGCATTAGAAAAGTAGCAATGAACTGCTATAAATGCCATATCCTCTGCTGTGGATTTCAATCTGATAAGAATACACAAACAGAACAAATCTTTCCTTTCCTGCTAACACAGATAAAATTGCTAGACCTTCCTACATACTTACAGTACAATCATCTGCAATAAATGTGCAAACATGATATTAAAAATAAAATAATAAATTTGTCATGTAGCATTTAGTAGCATAAATTTAGAAATGCAAACATGGCTGTGGCAAAAGGGAGGCATAAAAGTAATTACATTTATAATAAAACAAATGCTTATTAGAGGTAACCGTACTTACCTTTTAATGTTAAATGAAAAGCATTAGTTAAGAAATAGCAACATACCTTGTCAATACAGTAGTGTACACAATAAACAAACTGCTGAAGTATTGTATTACTAACAGTATCAAGCTCCATGCTTCAAAGCAGTCTGCCTATTACGACACAAGTTCATTAGCTACATTATTACCTTTATATATAGTGCAGAGTCTGCCTTGTGAGTACAGTGAGCATGCAAATGAGGTGTGAAATCATTAATATCCCTGAATACCACTGCACTAGCTGTAGGTCATTTAAACATGGTATAAGGACTTACAGTATCACATGCACATGCCCTAGCTATGCAAGGGTGAATATTGAGAAGTATTACATGTTAATTGCTTGCAGAAAATCTGTTTCTTGCAAGCAATGTATCAGTAAACCTTGCATAATGAAACTGTACTATTTTAGCATATATGAGTAATGTTTTTGGGTGGCCATGATGGTGCAGCAGTTAGCATTGTCACCTCACAGCAAGAGGTTTACCAGTTCAATTCTCAGCTATGGTGTCTTCTGTGCCGAGTCTGCATGTCTTCCCTGCAGTTGCATGAATTTTTTCCAGGTGCTGTGGTTTCCTCTCACATTTCAAAGACATGCAGTAGGTGGATTGGACACACTAAATTTGCTGTGTGTGCAAGTGAGTGGTATGGATGAAGGTGGATTGGACTCCCTAAATTGGCCATGTGTGCAAGTGAGTGGTATGGATGTACTACCATGGCAGGGCTAGCCACTTGGCAGTGTAAACCCTGGCTTGAGATAATTGTCACTGTTGAAATGACATCCTCACCCCATGTGCAAAATGCGAAAGAGGATGGGTGGATTAATGTGTTACAGATAAACACAACCTAATGTGTCTGTCCAGTTTCCTAAACATGACAATGAATATATTTAATATAAAATTCACTTGCATATGTATGATGGGCACAATACTTTTGTTATAATCATCATGAATCACAACATATCATATGTGTTTATGACCTTCATGTCTTATGACATTTGTAGGTCACATAAACTGACCTGTACTAATCATCACATTCAGCTGCATCCACCAGAATCATAATTGCTTACAGAAAGAATTAGTTTTTTATAGCAATGCATTCCAAGACATAATTACAATCATACACATGTAGGCCTCTCTGGTGTATCACCATTCATTCAGAATTAATCTATGTCAAATTTGCTTGCTGGAAATGTTTTCTCCTGTCGCAAGTAAGTCAATACATTAAGTTGCAATTCTTGCATCCCTTATTTCTTGGGTTCAATTCCCAGCTGTTTCAATAATATTTTAACATTAGGCAAGCCCCAACATGACAATATATCACAATTCAGCATCTTTCCCCTTCCAAAGTACAACCCTTAAAAGCCATGCATTAAGCAGTCCATTGTTATGCACTGGAGCCTGTGATAATGATGGAGCAACACACATGACACATCTCAATGCCAGGTTTCACAACTTTACTGCTATGTGCTGTAAGTGGTGTAAATGTGTCTGCCAAGGAGTCCATCTGTTTTCAATTGCAGTATTGCAGTAGGCAAGGCTGTAATACCAATAACATGCAAGACCTAAGATAGGCATCACTTCAGACCTATTTTGTTAGCATAACTTTTGCAGATATGGCTGGTGAAGGAGAGAATGCTGCCAAATTTAGAGCACAAGGTGGATGTTGAGAAGTCCAGGATATTTGTGGCATTCCTCATAAAGTACTACAGCCATCAGCTGATGCTGGGGGATTATACCACATCTCAGAACAAGGCTGTCATACTCTCACTATCTCTTCCTTCCCCTCACTCTGTCTACTTGCTGCTTCCCTGTCACTTTAAACTATCCTTACCCTCCCTAGTCCTTTCAACTTCCTATAATTTCTTACACTACTCTCAGCTCCTCATGGCGATTAGCCTAGCAGACATTCTTCATTCAAGCTTTATTTGAATGCACACTGCGAACCTTGTAAATTTATTTTTCTTTCATGTGTTATACGAACATATGCCATCTATTACTTCTACTCTTCCAGGATTGTATCTTTTTTCACTATTGTCTATTAGTTTCATTCAATGTCCTTTTTCACGATTGTCTATTACTTTCATTCAACATAATAGTAGTGCCTGATGCCCTTTACTATGTGAATTAATATGTCCTCTGGATATAATTTTGTGAACTTTAACATGACGTATATTAATATTTATCTATGTATGTGATTTTGTGGAGCTTTTCTCCTTGGGCCTCCACTGAAAATAGGCACATTCCAGGCTCAGTCTACTTTCCCAGTTAATAAATGCAATAAATAAATAAAACAAATAAATAGCTTAGCCTAAACTGTCTCCACTGTAACTGGCATTTTATGCAATGGTAAACAATGTTGCCACCATATTAGGATCCTTAAAAATCAGGGGTTCCTAAGCCAGTGGGAGTCTGAATTTAAGATTGAGAATACCCACAGTTATGTAAATATACTGACAGGTAACCTGTCTATGGTATAACATTAATAATCTAGCCAGCCAATGCAGTTACTCATGATGCTTTTGTATATATATTTATTTTTTGTTTGTGCTGTTCAGCTGCTGAGGAGGTAACTGCAAACAGTGAGGTGTACCCAGAGAGATTAACTCACCTCAGAGAGTCACAGGGTAAGTATGATACATATAAAAATTGAAGCCATATTTTCATTTCAAACATATTTTCATTCCCTTGAACACTAGTATCTTGAATAGGCATACCTCATCCTTCATCTCAACCATACATGACTTCCCCAATAAATCTTGCTGCTTGAATTAGGCAGTTAGAATACCAGATTTATTCTGTGTGAGTTCAATACCCAGAAGCAGCAATTTTTTTTAATTGATAATTATTTATAATATCTTAACAGCAGTCTGTCATGAAGAATTACACTATGGTAGTTACAATTATTAATTTAGAATGCATAATTTCCATCCATTAAAATAAAATAAAGGCAGCTGTTTTTTATATCAGACATTTGTTTATTTAATGACAGATAAATACATTTTCATCATATATGGATTTTGCAAAGGTGTGCAATAGTAAATTATCATAATCATTTATGTATTCCCACGTCAAGTTTGTTTAAAATATAGTGTACTGTGATATGTCAAATGTATCTAAATACCTCTTTTTTGTCTTCCCACACCCTCTCTCTTTTGTGTGTGTGTGTCTGTGTGTGTGTGTGTGTGCGTGTGTGTGTGCGTGTGTGTGTGTGTGTGTGTGTGTGTGTGTGTGTGTGTGTGTGTGTGTGTGTGTGTGTGTGTGTGTGTGTGTGTGTGTGTGTGTGAGTGTGTGTGTGTGTGTATTTATTAACAATTTGCTGTTTCCGTAACTTGTTGCTGAAAATTAATGATCAACAGTACAGAGAGATAAACTAACAATTTCTGCTCGGCCCATCATACCTCCTGAGATAGCAGCACAGATACCCAGCACTTCAGGGTCACAAACTGTCAGTGTTACTTCTACAAACCCTGCCTACCTGATACACCTGCTCAGGTATCTCTGCAATGGTCACTGGGGTAGCGGTACCTCCAGGAGCAGTAGTAGTGCAGGTGGCAATTTTGTCACCTGGCAGGAGCTGACAGGGCTGGTGGAGGATATAATGGAGAAGGGCCTTAGTGCACTTATCAGCAGGGTGGAAAAGTTCCTGCTTCTCATTGTAAAGATGATTCCAAATCTGCACTAGGCCAGGAGATGCTGTAGGAGACAGTGATGACTGTTCTGAGGATGAGGACTTGATTTTCACTGTTCTCAAGGTGAACATGGGTGCATCTCCTATGTCTCCTAAGTATTCCCAGGCATGGTGTCCCCCAACCTTTTGTCTCTATCACCATACCTATCTGTCTTTTATGTCCTGTGTGTCTGCAGATGATTCCTAACCTACCCTACCTATCTGTCCCTCTCATTGTTAAGCACCTTTCCCAACATCACTCTCTCTCTCCAAAAAAAAAAAAAAAATGAAAATTTGGTCGCTGTCCCACAAAAAATGTATACCCCATACATAGCTCTCCACTTTGCCTATATGTCATCCTGACACAACTGATTTAGTCTAATTGGCCATACAATATTATTCTGATGTAATCCATCACTGGTGAAGTGCCTCTACAAAGTCATGAAAATGCATGCACAATTGTACATTTATGTTTTAAAGAAGTGAGTAGCTATGGTGCTCTGCCATAACCCTCCTGCAAATTCCACATTTCTGCATCATTTCCCCTGTGTGCTACCCTGCCAACCCCATTTTCACCAATGTCCTACCCACTCCTTTTTACACATTTAATCTGGTCAAAAGATAGATTCACACACATGACCAGAAATGACCCATGGAAAAGCTTTCAATTTATGTCCTCAGCATTTGCACAGAGTTTGGCACAGAGCAGCAATGCTAAGTGACAGTGAATGATGTTTAACTTATGTGTATTTAATCTGCAGTTGTCCAGTTACTGTTGTGCAAATGTACTTAACTCCTCTGTGCTATAGAAATACAGAGCATTCCAATTTATTTTACAGAGCATGACAAATTAATGATGATTTAATAAGTAGGACTAAAATACCATGCATGTGTTCCTACATGTCCCACAAAACATATTGTTGCTATCCCTGTCTGCATCTGTCTCTAACTCTGTTTACTCTTCGTTCATCATTAAGTTGTCAGTGTGCTTCAAAATGTTATATTAATGCTGTGCAGTAGTGATTTCTTTGGGGTGTTCTGAGCTAATGCTCAGATGTGTAAATAGATTTTTCAGTAATTTAAAGGGTTCTAATCCAGCTATTAGCTAACTGACTGTTTTTGGTTCACTAGTTTAGGTATATCAGTTGGCTACATCTTGTTCTGGGCCACCATTATTCTTCTTTAGTGATAATCTACTTTGTCCCTGCCTGCACGTCACCCTGTTGTACCTGTCATTATTCATCCATATCTGCATTTGCACACGGGCACTGTACACCATATGCCAAGAAGGCCAAATGGAAGTACACAGCTTATGGCAATATCTTTGGATTTGATTGCCTTTGTCCACATTATCTGTCTCACTTCATGCCACTGTGCTAAGCTAATTTTAGTTAGTTTTAATGTAATTTTAAACAAGAATAAGAGTTGGATGTACAGATTACAATGGTTAATATGGTAATAAAGATGAATACATGCAATCACATTTGCTGAACCCTGCTGTCGAATATTAACTCTCACAATTTTGATTTTCTATGTGTTGTGCTAAGATAATATCCAGGTATAATTTTCTTTTTCTGGAGTGCTGAAAATATTTGAATACAGATGAATGAAAATATGTTTCATGATGTTTTGTCTGACTACCATGGCTGTAATTGTTGGCTAAACCTTTACTTAACACATCATTACCCTGCTGCTATGTTAATATGCCTGTTACCCATTTTGAAACCTCTCATGTTCATATCTTTCCACAGAAGAGAACACAGAGCAACACAGAGTGCTGCTAATTACCATTTTAAATTAAACACTTTAAGATATGATTATGCATGCATTAACACTCTGCCATCAGAAGCACAAATCAACTTAGCAGCACTGCTCTCAAAGAGTACAAAAAAACCCAAGGAACTATAGTTTTCTGTTGCACACATTTGTATGTCTGCATTACTGTTGTCAAAAGATGAGCGTGGTTTCTGAATGATGTTAACTTACTTAAATCATTCATGTAAAGTAATATGTCTAGTATACAATTTTTATACATGCACTGTGTTACCAGCTTGATTAACCTATTCTCACAGAATCCATCACTGTCATTCTGCAGTGCACTATCCTATGTATGACTTGCATGCTTGTCTTGTCAATGCACAGAGTGCAAGTATGAGACAATACAATTATGCAATCATCCCAACATGAAGTCACAGAAATGTTTGATTGAATATCCACTGGCATACAACAGTCAATGTGCATGTCAGTCCAGTATGTGGAACATGTCAATGTCCCTCAGAGTAACACAATGTACGGTAAGGACAGTATCTATATTTCATTATACAAGTGTGTCATTCCAAATTATACTCATAATGATGTTGCATTGTCCTTTGCACACATATGCATTCATTGCATAACATGTGATGCACAGTAACATGTCTTCCAAGTATTGTTTTTTTACAAATATTCCAATGTTCAATTTCACATAGGTATTTTCTGTTTTCTCCTCCATTGCTTGTGACTAATACAGTGCTTTCTAGATTGTGTAACCTAGATAGGTAGGAAACGTAATGCCTAACATAGAAGATGTGTGTGCATGTGTGTGTGTGTGTGTGTGTGTGTGTGTGTGTGTGTGTGTGTGTGTGTGTGTGTGTGTGTGTAAGACTGTGTTTATTACTTGGTGGTGTCTCCTGAGAATAATACATTAAACTGTTCTCACAGCTCCCTTATCCCAATTTTTACAGAAACATCCTCTCTGAAACACACAGACAAGGTCATCCTGACAAAAGTGCACTCTCACCCTAAGACATTAGACTTCTCCTGTAGCACTTATGATTAATACAGTCCTCTCTAGATTTTGGAACCTAGATAGGTAGCAGGTTTGATATCCACTATGAAATATTTGTATTTGTGGGTGCAATGCTTGTTGTTCTAGGTTCATAGGTAGGTACTAGGCTATCTGCCCAAGGGCATTTATAAGCCTAGCCAGAGTGTGTCAGCTTTCGCCACTCCATTGATTAATTAACTGAGCCTCTGCCAAGAAGAGCCAATGAAGTGATCCCAGGGGTGTATTTTCTGTTACCCATCCACTTGTCAAGGTTTCTGTTGAAGAGTGTTAGTGAGGGGCTCTGTCTAATGTAGTTAGGAATGTTGTTCCAAAGCACGGGGAGTCTCTGTGACAGGAATCTACCCCTTCAGCATGTTCTATTTATTGTTGTGTCGAGGTTTAGCTCACTAAAGCGAGTGGCTTGCAGTGACTTGGATTTCTTTAGGTGGAGCATGTCCATCACATCTGAGTTGGACATGGCTTTGTATGTCACACAGAGATCACCTCTGAGTAAGCAATATGCCATTGAGTACAGACAGAGTTTTTCCAGTTGGGCTACATAGGACATATGTTTGAGGCCAGTAATCCTCTTGGTGAGGTACTTTTGTGGTCTTTCCAGCTGTTGGAAGTGTCTTGTGAGGTACATCCCAAATGGGGCATTGTACTCTATGATGGGTCTGATGAGTGACGAGTAGAGGGGCACTATAACCTCTTTATTTCTAGATGTGAACCCTTTAGTAATTAAATGGGCTACATAGAAGGATTTCCTAACTACTTTGGCAATATGATTGCCAAAGGAGAGATTACTATCTACCTGGGTCCCCAGATCTCTTATTACCTTTTCTGTATTAAGGGGGCTGCCACCTATGTGGTAATTCATGTGTGTTTTATTTTTCCCAAATGGGATGACTATGCATTTTTTGGCATTTAGCTTGAGACCATGACTTTGACAACAGGTGTCCGTTTCAGTAAGGCCCTTTTGGAGAATGTCCATGTCAGCTGGAGGATCAATTATGGCTCCCAGTTTGCAGTCATTGGCGAACTTGGTTAGCCATAGTCCTCCTGTGTTTGCCTGTACTTCTGTGAAGTATATGCCGAACAGTAGTGGTTTCAGGACCGAGCCTTGTGGGACACCACTTGTGACTGGTTTAGAGTCATCGGATCTGGAGCCCGCTATTCTTATGGTGTGAGTTCTGTCTGTAAGCCAATTGGCAACCCATCTCATGACATAGGGGTTTATGTTCAGGCTGGTGACTTTTTCTATAATTCCCGAGTGGGGAATGGTGTCAAAAGCATTGGTGAGGTCAAGGTAGGCTGTGTGAACCACCTTAACCTCATCTATGACCTTGGTGACTATCTCGAAGAAGTCAACCAGGTTTAGTAGGCATGATCTGCCCTTAACAAAGCCGAACTGGGTCGGGTCAAGTGTTTGGAGGTTCCCAATGTATTTGTTAATGAGTTCCATGATGATGCACTCCATAGCCTTGCAGACCAGGCTAGTCAGGCTTATGCGGCGATAGTTACCCCTGCTTTGCAGAGTGGAATAACCATTGCTGTGTGCCATTCTACGGGCATGTAGCCTGTAGATAGGCTGATGTTGAACAGTGTGTTTAGGTGGGGGGTTAGTTTGTTCTGTAGTTCATGCAAGACGCAGCCTGGGACACCATCTGGCTCCAATAATGCTGTGCTTTTGGCTTTTGAAAGGGCTGTTTTCACCTGTGTGTCTGTGATTTCCGGGACACTACACTTTTCTGGTATTGTTGTGGGCCCTTTTGGGGGTGAGAGGGGGTGAAGTTTGCACTGAATCTATTTGCCAGGATGTTGGCAATATCAGTAGGTTTAGTATATTTTGTGCTATTTTGCACTAGCTTAGAGCATATCTGTGAGTTGCCACTTAGATTCTTGACATAGCTAAAGAAGGCTTTGTGGTTATCTTTCGAATCCTTGGCTATTTTTCTTTCAAAGTTAGCCTTGGATGATTTTATGAGGGACCTTAGTTTCTTACTGATACTGATCAGGGATGTCTTTCCTTCTTGGGATTTGCTTTTTTTCTGAACTAGTTTCCTCCTTCTATTGTATAGCCTGTTTATGGCAGGGGTCCACTAGATTGGTTTCCTTCCCTTAGGGGAGTGAGTCTTGGTTTTGCTAGGGATGGCACGATCCATGCATCCTTGTAGTTGCTCATAGAGTGCATTTATAAAGGTTCCTTCATCTTGGACACTGTTATCCTTTAGCGTGGGGGCTGTGAAACTTACCACCTCTGTCTTAAGTAAGGTGAAGTCTGCTATAGAAAAGGTTTTCACTGTGGTTTCCTTGGTTGGGGGTGGTGATGTGGTGTGGACATCCAGAGTGATTAGTTTATGGTCTGATCTAAACAGTGACGGGTTGACCTCCGGTGCGGAATATCTGTCGCCATGTTGGTGATGACCAGGTCCAATATGTTTTCACCTCTGGTAGGGGAGTTTACCAGCTGATCCAGGGCATTTGAGTTGATAAATTCCAGGAAGTGCTGGACCTGGGAGTTTGTACTTGAGTAGTTTTCCCAGTTAACGGTAGTGTAATTGAAATTGCCCAATATCAGGGTGTTCGGTAAGACCTTCATGTTTTCCAGTGTCTCCAGAAAGGTGAAGTGGTGGTCCTGGGTCATGTAGGGTGATCTGTAGCAAGCTACAATTTGCATTGCAGATTTGCCCGATGTTAGTTGCACATGGATGATCTCAGAGGTATCATGCTGCTCCACTAACCTGGAGGTGTAGGTATCCTTGATGAATATGGATATACCCCCTCCTTTTGTGTTTCGTCCCATGTTCTGTGGCCAAAATGTGTGGTATGAGTTGTAGCTCGGTAGTGCTGGGGTGCTCTGTGGAGCCTTGAACCAGGTTTCAGTTACTGCACAGATGTTGATGTTCTCCATACTGAGGAGTGCTTCAAGCACATGCATTTTGAGATTTAAACTCCTGGCGTTGAGTAGCATAACCCTCATTTTTTTTATTTGTGCTGTTTTCAGAGGTGGGTTTGACTTTTGAGCCTTGCCTAAAAAAGGCACTATGGGGCAGCAAAAGCCTTGACCAGTTTTCAAAAGCCTAGGGGTGACAGGTGCAAGCCGTCTCTTGCCCTCTGTTATTATCCCTGAGAAGAATGCATATGAATGTGCAAACAGCTCCCTTATCTCAGTTTTTACAAAAACATCCTCTGTGAAACTCACTGATGAGGTCATTCTGACAAAAGTATACTCTCTCTCCTAAAAGGTCCGACATTTCCTATGATGATTGTGCTTAATGCAATCCTCTCTAGCTTGTATAACTAGACAGGTAGGACATTTGATACCCGCCATGGAAAACTTGTATGTATGTGTATATGTAATGCTTGTTGTTGTCTCTATTTACTCTTATGAGAATGGATATAAATGTTCAATCCTCTGTGAAACATACTAATGAGATCATCCCGACAAATGTGAAATCTCTTTCCTTGAACATTTTTGTCCTGTGGTGTTTGCGATTAATACTGTGCTTATCAGATTGTGTGATTAGATCTATAGGAGGTTCAGTATCCACTATCAAAGACTTGTATGTGTAATGCTTGTTGCTGTCTGTATGTTTTCCTGATGAGAATGCATGTAAATGTGCACACAGTGCCCTTTTCCCAAATTTTACAGAAACATCCTATATGACACACACTGATGGGGACATCCTGACAAAAGTGAAGTTTCTTCCCTTAATAATCAGACTTCACCTGTGGTGCTTGCAATATAGTCTTTTCTTAATTGTATGCTTAGATAGGAGGTTTACTACCCACCATGGAAGACTTGTGTGCATATGAGCATGTGCTCAGTTAACTTGTATTGTAAATAAATATTTTAAAATCAAAGATGACTACTCCATCCCCTAAGCCCATCTTCCACATTCACAGCTTCATTGCAACACATGGGTGTAGCTATACAAACTGGTTTTACTGTAATTATTATAACTTGTTATGCATTGCATAAAGAAAATTTAGCTTTTTTAGGCAATCCAATTTCAAATAACATTGTCATGGGTTGAAAAATATCCATTTAATGATTTTATAGAAAAAGTGATGCAAACATTTGTTTAGTGGCATGGGGAAGGATGCTTCCATTCTTCAAATATCAGTTTTGTGTGGTATCATTGCAAGTACACAATAACATTATATTGCCTGCCTTCACACCTGGTTCAACACACTAAGGTCATTGTTTTGCAAGTGAACTGAAGCTATATGAATGCCAGACTTCTGTGGTGCCTGCATGTTTGACACTATTCTCTATAAAGTGTAACTGGATAAGCAGTATGTTCAAATATAGACATGCTTAACTTCTACAAGTGTGACTGCCAGTGGAGTCCAGATTGTTTTATACACATTTGTAGTAGCAACCTTTACAAGCCCCTATTGGATGTAAAAGTAATGTTGCCAGATACATCTCCTTTGCAATACTCTACTGATATCATCCCTTCATAGATGCTGTATACCTTCACTGTAGTCATTATTCTCTGGGATTGTCTGCTGATACTGTGCTATATAGATGGTCTAAGTGGATAGGTAGGTGGTTTGCTTCCATCACTGTTGCAATAGTGTGACAGTTATTACTGTCATACACTGTTGGCTACCTCACAACACCTTTCTGTGTCCCTTTAATTATGAGATTGAATTACAGTGAACTCTGTGACATCACCATGGAAAATAACTTTTTGTTCACACAATGATTACATACTGGTAACACACCTTCAGTATGTCACATTTGGTGTGTGCATTCTCCTGTGTTGAGTGACTTTGATAGTGTGCTTTGTACATTGTATAACTACATATGTAGGATGCTTGAGTCCAGCTCTGAGTGAGTATATTATCCTCAGGCCGTATATACTAATCTGCAAAGTCATATATGATGTGTAACTGAAAAATGCTGTTGTGCACTTCAGACACTATTTAGCATAATCATCCAACTAATTAACAGTAGTGATGTCACCTGTTTAACTGTGCACTGACTCCCTTGTATCCGAAGATGGTTGTGTGGCAGTTGTGATTCAGGCACTGATGTTTAGCTTGTGAACTTGAGTAGTTATTTGAATCCATCCATTACTACTCAGACTACATTGTGCAGTGTTATAGTGACTGTACATGTCACTAACACAGCTATCAAGCTCATTAGCTTTCCACACATATAGATGTTAATCATTCATAGTAAAAGCTAGGATATTTTGTCACACATCAATGCTTTTATTCTGAGAGATGACATTTGTTTTTGTGTTCCTTACATAACATATATAGGAAGTGTTATCCTATGGCACAAGGGAATGAGAGAACATACTGTCTGTTGTTTATGTACTACAGCAATTAAAGACACACAAGACCCTTGCACAAATAATGCCTTCACATAACCACATATGTTACAAATGTAGTGACATTTCTACTATGATGCACTCATCCTGTCAAATGTCATATATTATCTACTTTCAAATTCTCATTTGTTCATCGTTTACATTTAGTGTCTGTTAGAATTTTGGGGCTTTATACTGTAATGCATGAATGACATCTGACACAGTTATAATATGTAAATTTACAGCATGAGGTTGTTTGCCACATGCACATCTGATGTAATAAGTTAACAGTGGATTGTCATACTAGTTGAAAGGCTTCCACTGTGTTGCTTGTGATTCATTCGATTCCTGAAAGGGGCAAGATTATATGAATGCACTGATATTACATAAGCACCATTGTGTCTGTTCATATTGACTTCTATGTCAAGCAATGATATATCATCACAGGTTGTGATTGCATGGCAGTGAAATGTTTATTCAGAGCATGTCTTGCTGTGAGTGCTCCTGTGACATGTGCATTGAGTTCTGGCTTTTATAGCATACCTACGCAGATAGCTTGGTGTTCAATTCTGGGACGTGTGTCCTACGTGATGGAAACAGCTTCCTTGTCAAAGGCGAAGGCATATTATATTGTTCACTGTTGTGTGGACAGTAACATGTGGAGCTTCTTTCCAGTATTGAGAATACATCAAATTGTTCATATTATAGTCATACCTCCTTTGTTAACACACACGTTCAGTTCAGTGACAGCCTCCCCTTTAATTTAAGATCTGGCAATTTCTCAAACTTCTCTAACAAATTTTGTATTTCATCTGTTGTTTTTTCAATATACATTAAAGTTAATACTGCAAAAGAAGAATTATGTATTTGTCATTGGTATTACATTTTATTCCATTTACCTGTTGTTTTGTCTAATTGCAACTGCCATTGGTTCAGTTGCCATTATGAATGGTAAAAGTGAAAGGAGACAGCCTTGTTTATTACCTTTTTTCAATTCAGTGCTTTGTGGCTGAAACAAGGTTATTTTGACATAGGCTTTATTATCAGTATACATGCTTCTTATTTTATATTGTTTTGAGTTTGTCTTTTTAAAACAAAATCTGTTTGATCATCAACAGTTGGATATATGTTTATTCTATGTGTGATTATTAAAATAAATATGTTATAGTCAATATTCAATAATAAAACTGTTGTATATTCAGCATGATTTAAAATATCCTTGGTGACTTTTGGAATAGGAATTACATTATTTATTTGAATCTGTACCAGTACTTTATAAAAATAAAAAGAAAATATTTCATTTTTTCTGATACAATCTATATTTCAGATATATCTCAGCTATAATACTATCAATTTGTGTAGCTTTATATTTTATTATTTTTTTATTATGTATTTCACCAATACTTATCTATATACCAGTATTTTGTAATGTTGAATCTGACTTTTTTAATTTATGGCCATTTAGGAATTCAATAACTGAATTTTAATTTCTAAATTACTATTGCCCTGATTTAAATTTCAATAATAATTACTAAATTCTTATATCTTTCACTTCATTATCAATTTTTGTTATGTTTAGGATTTTTGCTACTAGAATGTGATTAAGTCTTGAGACTTTAGATCTTTGTGCGTGTGTGTGTGTGTGTGTGTGTGTGTGTGTGTGTGTGTGTGTGTGTGTGTGTGTGTGTGTGTGTGTGTGTGTGTGTATGTACACACACACACACACACACACACACACACACACACACACACACACACATAGATTCACGCACATACACACGCATGCATGCACCTATACAAATGCAGGGAGAAGAAAACAGCGCAGGTTTAAAATCTCCCTCTACATTTATCCATTTCTAGATTTACATAACCACTATTATCTTACATTCTATTAGCCTGTATACAATAATGCTTCATGTTTTAACCTTTTTTCTCTTAACATTAAAATCAAATTGGTCACTGGAAGAGTGTTGCCCTTTAATGGTGGCTCGTGAAATTTTCAAAAGAGCTCTGATGAATACCAATTTATCAAACACAAATGAATATAATGGAATTTGCTGAAAAATGAAAAAATACATACTTAAATGTGAGGTGAGTATAGCTGCACACTAAAAGTGTTTATTGGTACATTGTTGTGTTCATTTTCTTTGGTCTAGGTGAGTATAGCTCTCATCTTCACCATGTTGGGGATTGCACCATCTGCACTCTTACTTAGTATAATTAATTTTAAATTTAATGTAGTTTGACAAAGAGATTTTTCCATAAATACAGGTGGCTCATGCTACTGGGATATACCTCATTAGAGTTTCAAAAGCACTAGTCCACACAAGTATATATATATATATATATATATATATATATATATATATATATATATATATATATATATATATATATATATATATATATATATATATATATATATATATATATATATATATATTTTTTCCCTCAATGGATTACATTTGAAAGGTCGACCTTCACTAATGTATTTTTATCAAAGAAATCTTCAGTGGCATTTATATAGGTGTACTGAACAATTTTCTTTTTAAGTTGCCATAAAATTTAAGTAATAGATTCTGTAGTATATATCAGAATTAAATAGATTGTTTAATATAACACTTGTATGATACATTATATATCTGCTATTAAATGCTCTAGGTCTTGCTTTTTCCATTTCCTTACAATCTCATCTTTGAGCAAAATCACTACTCATTCTGTCTTAATTTCCTGCCTAATTAAAAGTTGTTTAATATATTTGTTGTTTCTCTTTCGGCTTTTCCTGGTTAGGAGTCGCCATAGCGGAAATCTGGTCCGCTAATCATTGGCAGTAGATTTTCATGAATTCCGAGGTGCCAGCTCAACGCCCAACCTTCAATGAAGGCACGCCCATTTATGCATGTCTTTCAAACACCCACCCAACTGCAGGGAGGACATGCAGACTCCACACAGAAGGCACTCCCTGCACTCCAGCTGAGAATCGAATGGGAGAACCTCTTGCTATGAGGCAACAATGCTACCGCTGCACCTCCGCGGTACTTTCAAAAGTTGTTATATATATATATATATATATATATATATATATATATATATATATATATATATCTCCAAAACATTACTTAGTAATAATCCATGACTATGCATGGGTAATGCAGGATTTGCCCAAGGTTAGAGTGGATTGATCACTAAGGCAGCCATGTATAAATTCTGCATTATCCACAATTAGAAGTGAATTATTGTTACTATACAATGACTTTATTTAAGAAAAAAAATACCCTTTCTAAATAATGTTATTGTACAAAAGGACTTTTGTGTTCTTCTGAATGCTTGTAGTCTGGGGTATTGATTGGCTGCACAGTGATATGTTGCCTCTGCCTTTTATTATTTTTAAATATTCGCATGAGTTTGTTTTGGCATTTTTTTTTCTTTTTATGGAGAAAGTCTACAAGCTGCTGTTTTCTGGCATATAACTGAGGAATGAATTTGCTAAATAATCAGTTTTTCAGGAGGTAAGAGGTAGTGACATATGCCATGCAGCTACTTCTACAGGTACTCTCAGAATCAAATTTGTGAGAATATATATATATATATATATATATATATATATATATATATATATATATATATATATATTTTTTATTTTGCTCTGTGTATGTAATATATTATTCATGTGAGAATGTTTTTTTTTGCTTTTTAGTCCCTCTGTAGCAGCATAGAAAAAGTGATCCAATGGAACCTCATGCTTTTAGTATTGCTTGGTTTACAATGAGCATGTTGATTGTTTTTTCCTATCAACATATGCACTTTTGAATGCTGATATCATTATTGTTTAATTATTAAGACACTTTCATTAATATATTATATGAACTTTACCTTTCTGTTGTGTGCCACTCCTAGAGGGAACAACTTTAAACGCCCACTTAACCTGTGATATTCCTTTCAATCTCAGACAGGTCTAGACTCCAACTAATCTACCAAAACCAGCATTTATTCTAACACTACTAAACAATCTGAGCTAAAATAAGTTGCCTGTCTTGGGACTTGAACCATGAATGCCTGCATGTAAAGCCACAGCTCTAACCACTACATTACCTTGGCTTAAGATGCAAATTGGCTTCAGTGGGGACCATACCAGGAATGGCTATTTACAAAACGAGTGCTCTAACCATGTCACTATTTCCACAAAAAATTTGTGTTACCACCAGGTATTTCACTGCCAAGTCTTGAACGGAGGACCCTGTTCATTACAGTCACAACAACATACCACTATGCCAAATCAGCATTTATTTATTCATTCATTCATTCCATTTGTTAAACATGAATGCCCAACTAGGCAACCAGGCCCTTTTTAGAAGAGGCCCCAGGAGAAACACTCCTCAAGAAATTATAACATTAGTACTTATACAACACACGCAACACTCAGGTAACATTTAACAATGTTACATACAAAGCTCCTTAAGAACTATTTACAGTAGTACATATACAACAAACAGAATGCTCAGGAATCATTAGCAACATTGCATACAAAGTAGGGATGAATTAGATACATAATTAGGAAATAAACAACTATATTTTGTAGCAACTTAATCAGCATTGGGTGCAGTCAAGTAGTAGCACATTTAGTCAGACCCGCGGATTTACTAATCTTCCATGCAGGACTAGGCATGTCTGAGAGCAGAGCTCTCAGAATAAACATGTCCCTGCAATGTTGAACAGCAGAAAGTGGAAATAAATGAGCGAGACCATTCATAGGTGTCCACATATCCCCACCAACAGACCCCCATATGTACAACAACAACAACTGGACATAAAAATCAAAAGAAGAAACCCCTATATTGTTGTCTAAAACTCCAAGTACAGCCAACCGTAGGTGTGCGGGTGTGCCCATTGCTTAGCTACCATTAAAGCAGCCTAAAAGGCTGATGAGGATAACAAGGACGATATATGCAAATGAAGCATCTCAGCAATAGTGGAGTGGGCAGAGTGTTCACCTAACGAGCAGGCAGTCCCAGTTTGAGTCCCAATGCAGCACAGTCTATTTTACATGGCAAAGCATGGTATAAACAATATTTGTATTGCAAAACCCATTAAATAACATACATTTTTATGAACTGGAGTACTGCAGGAAGTGCACATGTGAAGAGTCAGTATCATAATAAATAAGGCAGCAGTAAGCAGGTGTAAGCACAGATAAGCAGAATTAAACATATGTAAGCACTAGTAAGCATGTGCAAGTGCGTATGTATGGGGGCAAGCACTGCTGACACAATTTAAGCAAAGGAGAAGCTAACTGGGTGTAAGAAATTGTGACCCAAAGTTAACAGTGCTAACCTCCGCGCAATCCCACTTTCAACCACTTTAAAGGGCCTTAATCACACCATATCCAATGGCCGGTGTTCTGCCCTGCAACAAAACCAACAGCTTCTGCAAGGCTGGAACCCAGGACCATGCACACCATACACAAAATGTGTTACCACTAAGCCATGCCAGATATGCATAAATTGTATGTTGTCAGAAACATAACTCCAGCCCAGTCATGCAACAGTACAAAGAATATATACCTACATCTAGATGGACATGTGTGTGCAAATATATTACTGTTTAAATGGGTACAACATATCTATAGATGTAGTTATATATATATATATATATATATATATATATATATATATACATAGATATATATAAATATCGAGAAATATATACATATATATATATATATATATATATATATATACACACACACACACACACACACACACACACACACACACACACACACAAAAATATATGAACATATATACATGAAAATGCCGACATCTACACATATATATGTCAACACCTATATGTCCACATATACACAACAAGTTCCATATACGTACGCAGATATATATGTCTCTGTAAGTATATACGGACATAGTTAGAAATATGTAAGCAAATATATATACACATAGAGGTATATATGGCCAGACATCTGTAGATAGCAATGGTAGATTAACAGAAACATATATGTCCACATGCACCATTAATGGACATGAGATGCCCCAAACAATATACGTCTCGTACGAATTGGCATACTCCCCCAGCCAGTCATGTCCGCCCTGCAATACATTACCAAGTTCATTGTATTGCATGTGTTTCATTTAAATAGGGATTGTTGCAGCACATTCTATTTTCCATGTGAAATCTGCATATGAACATTATATAACTAACTAAATAACATTTAAATGTGAACTGGAGTACTGCATTAAATGCACACATGAAGTGTCAGTGTCATAATGAATAAGACACTAGTAAGCAGGTGTAAGCACAAATAAGCAGTAGTAAGCATAGATAAGCAGTAGTAAGCATGTTTAAGTGTGTTTGTGCAGGGGTAAGCATTGCCTACACAGATTAAGCAAAGTAGAAGCTGAGTGTAAGAAACCGCACCCGGAGGTTAACATTGCTTAGCTCAGTGCAAACCTGCGCACACCTGCTTACAACTGCTCAAATGTCTCTTAATCACTCTGTATCCAAAGTCCAGTGTTTTGCCCAGCACAAAATATACAGCCTCTGCAAGTCCTGAACCTAGGGCCCTGCACACCATACACAAAGTGATTTACCAGTAAGCCATGGCAGATGTACATAACCCTCTTATTTTTACAAACATATCATCCAGCACAATCAGTCAATAGCACAGGAAATGTAGTAATATCGTACCATACAACCTCTTAATGCAAGAATTCCAGACATGTGCCAAAATGTGGGTACAGATAGGGATATCTGTCAAAATACTGCTCTAATACACTTAAAACATTGCTAGTTACACAGTTATATGTACTAGAACACATATTTTGAAGGAGATGAAATGTCTGAAACACAAAAGTGTCGGCACGAGTGACTGACTTCAGTCCTAAGATCATCCATGTCAACTGCCAAAAGAATGAGGTACAGGCCAAAAATATAAGCCGAACGTGCATGGACACATGGATAGATATATATCTGCAAATGCAGACAGATAGACAGCTATAGGTATATATATATATATATATATATATATATATATATAGATATATATATGCATATGTATGATCACAAATAATCATATAACAGCAATTGCACATAGATAAATATGTTCAGTGTATATAGCCATATATATATATATATATATATATATATATATACATATCTATATCTATATCAATGTCTATATCTATCTCTCTATATATGGAAGGTTCATATATATAATTATGCAGATATATATATATATATATATATATATATATATATATATATATATATATATATACATATACATGTGTATAACATTTCCACATGGGTACAAAATCCTGAACCACTCAGTACAACATAACAGACCATAACCACAGTTAATGGGGGTGGGGGCACAAATGAGGGATACCTAGTAATTAGTGCTATGTTATCCTCACAGCCCTAACAAATATACTGTGCAATCCAATATCTAGCACATGCAGTACTTGACTTCAGGACCCTCCAGAACACAGCCACAATGCTCTAACAATAATCCAATTCACCTGTACATGTCAGGGCAATATCTGTAACATATCATGCAGAAAGGTCATTCAACCGTAGGGAATGTACAATGTGGAAGGGGTACACATTATAATGGTACAGATATGCACACACATATATACATTGACAAATATGTTCAGGTATCTACATATATATATATATATATATATATATATATATATATACATATATATATATATATATATATATATATATATATATATATATATATATATATATATATATATATAGAAAAGATATATGAGATATATAGGTACATACGCATATACACAGACAAATGGTATTAGTAGCCATACATATGTAGAAGTAGTGTGGAAGTACTGGGTGCAAAGTATATCCCTCAGCCACAAGCCTTGTAACTGGTACCTGTGACATGTGTAGTGTGGCAACCATTCCCACAAATGGGAATACTTACATTACACATATACCCACTCACAATTCAAAGGACATGACACAACACAGAGGTATGCATACACAGACAACCTTTATTTATGTAGTATACAATAATGTATGCCATTACTTACAGCACATAGAATTTGAAATATTTAATCAGTGATGAATGCAAGGCCCACACAAAGCAGCAGATGCAGATAATGTGGATATATAACATACTATGCAGTCCAGGCCAAGGCCTTTGATTAGTACAACAGTAGACAAAGGATTTGCCTTCAAGATAAGTAACACCCAACAATAAAATATGTAGTTCAGCAGCCTCCAATTACACCCTGTAGTCAAGCCGTAGAGGGGAATTTATTACTTGTGGTAATGTCAATGTATCTGTCTAATGTATGGACCCTGACCAACAAATTTTGTGGGAGTCCACAATATGACTGGGATGATAGCAGGAATGCTAGCAGTAAATAATGATAGGTCATTACCTAACAACCCCTAACCGTATCACAGCAGGGCAAAGCCTGCCATATATGTGGAGGACAGAGGCAGGAACACATGGCCATACTTGCAATATTGCTGTTTCACAACCTGGAAATTGCTGGCATTACATGATTTGTTGCAACATACCCTTATGTAGGAATAAGACATCAGAAACGCAAATGGATGTAGCCATGTACTGATAGCACACAACAGACAGATTGCCGGTGATATATCTAGGACAAGACCTGTGTGGTGCATGGGCAAAAACAAACAGACAATCCACTGGCCATCATGTGGATAGGCCCACAGTTGAGAGCTATGCAGACAGACTGCATTCCATCCTAAACTACTATGTACATGCAAACACTGCAAGATCAGCAATATACAATGCACATAACAACACTACTCACTCTGTTGTTAGGTCTGAAACCTCATACAAATGTGTAGTTGGCCTGTGTCTGCAAGTCGTGCTGTAAGAGTTATTGCAACGTGCCATCTGTAACACTGCTGCCCACATACAGAAAGGATGTCCTCCATAATGGAAAGGTTAAGGGACAAAGCCCACATGAGTCAGCAATTTATAGGTTCATAGTTCATAGTTCATAGTTTAATACTAGGGTAACTGCCCCTGTAAGCCATTTTAAGCCTAGCCAGTTATTCCTTGTGAGACTCAAACCATGCACCTTGCGTTTGTAAGGCAAACACCTTAGCCATTAAGCCACCCTCCCAAGTACTGGGTTGCCATGACAGTGGTTATCTGAATCACAACACAGCAGGCTGCATGCAGTTAGCAACTGTTGCACACTGATTGGTGCAGAGCCCATCATCTGATCATGTGCATCACCTACAAAAGCCATGCTGCAATCCATTCAAACCAGCACAGTTGCTCTAGTGGAGAGAGAGACACACAGAAAAAAAAAAAAGCCAGAAACAGAAAGGTGTCACACCCATCCAAAAAAAAGGTATGCAAAACATAAATGTATGTAATTGAATGTGGTATGTGATATAGATTAGTAGGATATATGATGCTGAATGTTTGATATGTGCCACTTGTAGTTGTCCCTGTAATGATGTTCTGCTGAACAACTGCTCTTGACAATACTGTTTGTCCCTGTAAGCAGTGGGACATACCCATCAATTGTGCAGACCAGCAATGAATGACAAAGATGTAAGCCATAATATCTGTGTGTATTATGTTAGTGTGGGCAATAGCTGGTGGTGGAAGCACTGCCATCATGATATACACATGGGTGTAAGAGTACACCATAGGTTCATAGGCAGGTACTAAGCTATCTGCCCAAGGGCATTTATAAGCCTAGCCAGAATGTGTTGGCTTTCACCTCCCTTTTAAATTAGTTTCCTGGGCCTCTGTCTAGCAGGGCCACTGAAGTGATCCCAGGGGTAAATTTATGATTTCCCATCCACTCATCAAGATTCCTCTTGAAGAAAGTCAACGAGGGGCTCTGCCTAATATAGACTGGGATTTTATTCCAAAGCGAGGGAAGTCTCTGGGACAGGAATCTATCCCTCCAGTATGTCCTGTTTATTGTTATGCTGAGGTTTAATTCACTAGAGTGTGTGGCTCTAAGAGATTTGGTTCTCTTGAGGTGGAGCATGTCCATTAATTCTGGGTTGGACATGGCCTTATATGTCAGGCAGAGATCACCTCTAAGCAGGCGGTAAGCAACCGAGTATAGCTGGAGTTTCTTTAGTCGAGCTGCATAGGGCATCTCTTTGAGGCCCATGATCCTCTTGGTGAGGTACTTCTGTGGTCTTTCCAGCTGTTACAGGTGTCGAGTAAGGTACATACTAAATGGGGCATTGTACTCTATTATGGGCCTAATGAGTGATGAGTAGAGGGCCACAAAGACATCTCTTGATCTAGAGGTGAACCCCTTCGTTATTAGGTGGGCTACATAGAAAGAATTTCTAACCACTTTGGCAATGTGATTATCAAAGGAGAGGTTGTTATCTACCTGGGTCCCCAAGCCCCTAATTACATTTTCCGTACCTAGTGGATTACCACCTATGTGGTAATTCGTGGGCACTTTGTTTTTTCCAAAGGGGATGACTATGCATTTTTTGGCATTCAGCTTGAGGCCATGGCTCTGACACCAGGTATCTGTCTCTGTAAGACCCTTCTGGAGGATGTCTGTGTCAGCCGGAGAGTTGATTATGGCCCCCAGTTTGCAGTCATCTGTAAACTTGGTCAGCCATAGTCCTCCCGTACTTGCCTGTACCTGAGAGAAGTATATACCGAACAGGAGGGGTCCCAGGACCGAGCCCTGTGGGATGCCACTTGTAACTGGTTTAGAGTCGGACATGGCACCTGCAACTCTGACCATGTGTGTTCTATCTGTGAGCCAGTTGGCCACCCATCTCATGACATAGGGGTTAATGTTCAAGCTGGTGAGCTTGTCTATGATTCCAGAGTGGGGAATGGCGTCGAAGGCCTTAGCGAGATCCAGGTAGGCTGTGTAGACTACCATCCCTTCATCTATGGCCTTGGTAACTGTTTCAAAGAAGTCAACTAGGTTTAGGAGGCAGGATCTGCCTTTAACAAAGCCGATTGGGTAGGGTCCAGTGTCTGGAGGTTCACAATGTCTTTGTTTATGAGTTCCATGATGATTTGCTCAATAGTTTTGCAGACCAGGCTAGTCAGGCTTATAGGGCGATAGTTCCCAGGTTCTGTTGTGGCACCACATTTGTGGAGCAAAAAGGGGGTTG